>NC_140021.1:9536506-9759720 GCF_964263955.1 Coregonus lavaretus
GCCTATTATGTAGATCTACTCTAGGCTATAAATAGGCCTAGATTTTTCATGAAAGTTATTATAAAGTGTTACCACCTACCTAAAACATGACAGAGGAAAAGTAGCCTAGTGGAAAATAAAATTACCAACAGAACCTATTTGTTTGCAAGCCACAAGTATGACTGATACAAACATAACAAGTTGATGATGCTGTTTGTGATTACCAACATTTTGTTTAATCTAGGCCATTTTCTACATTATTATCCAAACATTTTAACCTGTCAAATGCTGCAATTCAAAGAAATACGTGCAAAATAAAATCCATATTGGGAATATCAAAAAAAGTATCAAATTGTATAAAGTTTAGATATTCCTTTTCATGCCGATGCAGATGCTTTATTTGACTCATGGCTTCATTTCAGGAAGAAAAGCAACCCGAGCGCCATCTTGAGGATTTACTGAGAATGTCAGTGCAGCAAATTCATAGCTGAACTAAAAGGGCAAAATACTTGTTTCTCAGGGGAAGTATAACGGAGACGAACCATCGGCTTGGCGGGCCAAATTGAACGTCGCAACAAAATAGTTATGTCAGTTAGAATAATATTGAATATGAAGTTCCGAGCAAAAATGATTGATGTTGGTTGCCTTAATCATTTCACACGTAAGTAATTTGTAATGTTGCTCTTGTGTGTTGTTGTTTTTGTATAGCCAGCTACCTGAGTAGCTAGGTAGTTAAACGGATAATCCACCCCCATAAATATGGTTCGGTTCGGCACCGAGGTAAAGTTGGTTTTATATTAGATATTCGGTTTTCTCTCATCAATAGTAAAACAAAAAATATATATATATTCTGAATCAGGGGAGGATGGAGAACAACCTACACCTTTTTTTGGGTGAATTTTTTTCAATCTTCAATTTGTTTTTAAATTTAGCGTGGATTGTTCTCCATCCTCACCTGATTAAGAATATACATATTTTTGTTGCTATTGATGAGAGAAAAAACGAATATTCTATATAAAACTAATTTTACCTCAGAACCTAACCATATACATACAGGCTCTATAAAAAGTCGGGAAACAATACTTTCCTGTGGATATCATTAATTTTCTCTTGCGAGTGGAACATGCAACACTTGCTAGCATTCTACCTTTAATTTCTCTGCATCAGGTGTGGCGAATACCATCTCTAAACTAATGAAGACTTGCATCCTGCGACTCCAGACAACCTATATTTTGCATTGTCTGGTAAGGTGGCCAGTGGAGGAGTCGGCATGTGGTGTGAGTTCTCAGGTACATGCCCATACAAGACACGATGTTTTTACCAATGATTTGCACTCAGATATCTAACATAATTATTTTGTCATATGCACAGGATACACAGTACAATTAAATGCTTAATTGCAGGTTCCCTCTCGATAATGCAACAACAATAAGACATACAAAAATATAGCTCAATGGAATATAATTTAATACAAATGTAGCATAAGTATAAATACAGGAAGGCACTCAACAAATGTACAGTACAATATTTACACGTGTGTTGGGGAAGGGGGATATGGAGAGCAAAGTGTTTAAATTGTGCAGTATTTAGCGATACTCTCAGTTGTTAGGGGAACCAAAGCCTGTCTGTCACAAATAACCCAACTAAATGAAAAGGTTCAATCAAGCGTTTCCATTGTTCACTTTCTTTTGGTAAGTGGTTGAAGTTTCTGCTCTGTACTTATCCAACAAAGACATTCTCTATTTGTATTGTATTTGATCAGGCCAACTTATTTCAGTATCAGCCGGAAGGTGTGGCGCCCGATGCTAATGAGATCTGCCTAGAGGTGACTCCCGAGAACCTGTCCAGGGCTTTGATAACCTCTCAGAATGCCAAGTGTACGAAAATCAAGCTGACCAAGAAGCACTGTGTTTGTCTCACTCTCACTGCAGAACTGGTAAGGGCTACAGCAATTACATCCAATGTATCTGCTTCAAAGGGAAACTGTCAACACTCACTGGGCTGTGTTGATTTGATGTGGAATTCTGTTGACTATATTATACATGTTCAAAAGTGACTACTTTGACATGTTGTCAGGCAAATATAGCAGTCAGTATATAGCACTTTTCTAACAAAAAGGCCTACATTTAACACAAAGAAAATGAAACTATGTCTAAACCCCCCAAAAAGCAAGCCATGACATTAGTGGCAAAGATAAAACTCCAGGTAGGAAATAACCTTCAGGAACCAAAATTCATAGACGCAACTTGTTCTCCTCTGGCTGGCTGGCTGTCTGGCTGGCTGGCTGGCTGGCTAGAAGTCTGAATACGTCAGCAAGGCCAAACAGTTGTCCTTTAAGACGAAGAAGTTTAACAATGTTATATTTCTCTTCTCAACTTTCCCCTGCCCTCTTATTCTCCCCCATTAGCTGACACTTTCCAGCGTCAGTCGAGATGTCACACATGACATCCCGGTGGACGTGATACCCAGAAGGCTTTGACACGACTTCAAAGAACCCAGCATGCCAGACCTTGACGTGAGTACCAGTGCCACTCTAGCCTGGATACCAGTTTCTTTCTGCCGTAGTCAACTTTAAAGCACAAGTTCTCCGAAGTAATGCTAGTTTAACACATCCGGCGTACTGTTATTTTTTGTTGTTGTAATGGTACCTACTTATATACTAATTATTGAGCATATATTTGCCTCCACTGAAGACTATGAAAAATGTTGTGGATCGAATGAAGAATATCTTTTAACTTTCTGGTAAGAGACCGTTTACCATGAGCTCAGATAATTGTACACGTGCCGTCAATGTACTTAGAACTTGCATTATTATAATATCTTCAGTGTAGGTTTAATCATACGAAATAAAGTTAAAGTGTTTGGAAATCACAGGTATGTCACAATCTCTTTAACCCCTTCATAGTAACGTACAATAGAGCTATTTGTAGATTGGGTTATCAGCTGTCTGTACAAAGTCACTTGTCCTCCACTAACTGTAAGTCGCTCTGGATAAGAGCGTCAACTAAATGACGTAAATGTATGTCCTAGGTGATGGAGGCCAACCTGAATGGAGAGATGAACCTGAAGATTGAAACTGACTTGGTGTCTGTCACATTTACGTCATTTAGCAGACGCTCTTATCCAGAGCGACTTACAGTTAGTGAATACATAAAAAAAATTCATACTGGCCCCCCGTGGGAATCGAACCCACAACCCTGGCGTTGCAAACGCCATGCTCTACCAACTGAGCTACCTCCCTGCCGGCCATTCCCTCCCCTAGACGACGCTGGGCCAATTGTGCGCCGCCCCATTGGTCTCCCGGTTGTGGCCGGCTACGACAGAGCCTGCATCCACCACTTCAAAGACCTCAGAAACCCTCCCTGGGGTAGGTGCATCCCCTTCACTTGGGTTGTGTTCGTTAAGGCACACCGTAGCAAAACCTTTTTGAAAAAGCGCATGTTAGCCATGGCAACAAACTGGAACCTGTCTCAGGGCTTTTACTCATTTCAGTCTCATCTCTCTTGGCCCCCCTCAGGTGACGATGGTTCCCAGGGGCCCTGAGGTCATGGCCCACACCTGCGTGGACATCTGCAAGCTGCAGCAGTTCCTCATGGGCCAGCAGGTCAACCCCAGCAAGGCCATGTGCAGTGAGTCAACTCTCATAGACTTCCTACTACTATTAACAATGTTGACCAATCAATCAGCTCCTCTAATTTCAACGTCGCCAACCCTGGTCCCAGAGACACACAAGGTGTTGCAGGCTTTTGTTCCAGCCCAGCCCTAAAATAACTGATTTGCCGCAAAAGGCCTGCATGCCATGTATCTCTCTAGTACCAGGGTTGGTGAAGACTGGATTATACCATCTGATGACAGACAGAGAGCCTTTACTGTACCAGTGAGTTATGGTGACCTCATCTTCTGTGATGCTTTATCAGATGCATCACTATATTATGAGCTGTGATGTGGACATGAATTGAGTTGTGTGACATTGAATGGTTGGACTAGTGTCATAAGAAAGATCCAATGTAAACTCCATGATTGTAGATCACTGATGAGCATTTTATTATCCCCACCAGACATTGTCCACCAAAGGATCATTCATTTGATTCTACTGCACGAAGACGTGTCCCTCGAGTACTTCATCCCAGCGGTGGCGTAAACAGGACCAATGTTGTATATCACAAAAGTCAGCCGAGAAGGTGGAGTTTGTTTTCTGTGTGGCCAACCCTCCTGCTGGAGAGCTACTGGGTAGGTATGCTTTTGATCCAACCCCCCCATCGTTACACACCTCATTCAGCTAATCAAGGTTCTACTGAGCAGTAGAATCAGGTTTGCTAGTTAAGGGTTGGGGAGAAAGCTTGCAGGAGGGTAGCTCTTCAGAAGGAGAGATGGGCAAGACTACACGTTCCATTCATCTGAGAAGTTCTGGTTTATTAAGATTACATGAAAATGTGTGAAAAGCTCATAAATAAACACCGCCGTCATGCACTTTCTAAAAAATCACCTTGTGATTACTTTTGTAAGTGGTAGCTCATGAATTACATCTTTAAAGATTACCATGTGTGCTCTTAGACCTGGAACAGTTTCTATATTATAGTTTAGTCTCTTATTTAATATGCTTACAAACCTCAAGGACTTAAATGTATTGTCTATGTATGTTTCTACTGTATTGCTGTTTTGCTGTAGGCTACAAAATGTAATAATTACACTCAAGATGTAGCTAGCTACATGCTCCGCCTTTTTTACACACAGTATGTTGTTTTCATTTTACAATAACTTTTCTCCAGATATATGTATTGTTGATTAACACACAGTACCAGTCAAGTTTGGACACACCTGCTCATTCCAGGGTTTTTCTTTATTTTTACTATTTTCTACATTGTAGAATAATAGTGAAGACATCAAAACTATGAAATAACACATGGAATCATGTAGTAACCAAGTGTTAAACAAATCAAAATATATTTTATATTTGAGACTCTTCAAAGTAGCCACCCTTTGCCTTAATGACAGCTTTGCACACTCTTGGCATTCTCTCAACCAGCTTCACATATAATGCTTTTCCAACAGTCTTGAAGGAGTTCCCACATACAGTGAGGGAAAAAAGTATTTGATCCCCTGCTGATTTTGTACGTTTGCCCACTGACAAAGAAATGATCAGTCTATAATTTTAATGGTAGGTTTATTTGAACAGTGAGAGACAGAATAACAACAAAAAAATGCAGAAAACGCATGTCAAAAATGTTATAAATTGATTTGCATTTTAATGAGGGAAATAAGTATTTGACCCCCTCTCAATCAGAAAGATTTCTGGCTCCCAGGTGTCTTTTATACAGGTAACGAGCTGAGATTAGGAGCACACTCTTAAAGGGAGTGCTCCTAATCTCAGCTTGTTACCTGTATAAAAGACACCTGTCCACAGAAGCAATCAATCAATCAGATTCCAAACTCTCCACCATGGCCAAGACCAAAGAGCTCTCCAAGGATGTCAGGGACAAGATTGTAGACCTACACAAGGCTGGAATGGGCTACAAGACCATCGGCAAGCAGCTTGGTGAGAAGGTGACAACAGTTGGTGCGATTATTCGCAAATGGAAGAAACACAAAAGAACTGTCAATCTCCCTCGGCCTGGGGCTCCATGCAAGATCTCACTTCGTGGAGTTGCAATGATCATGAGAACGGTGAGGAATCAGCCCAGAACTACACGGGAGGATCTTGTCAATGATCTCAAGGCAGCTGGGACCATAGTCACCAAGAAAACAATTGGTAACACACTACGCCGTGAAGAACTGAAATCCTGCAGCGCCCGCAAGGTCCCCCTGCTCAAGAAAGCACATATACAGGCCCGTCTGAAGTTTGCCAATGAACATCTGAATGATTCAGAGGAGAACTGGGTGAAAGTGTTGTGGTCAGATGAGACCAAAATCGAGCTCTTTGGCATCAACTCAACTCGCCGTGTTTGGAGAAGGAGGAATGCTGCCTATGACCCCAAGAACACCATCCCCACCGTCAAACATGGAGGTGGAAACATTATGCTTTGGGGGTGTTTTTCTGCTAAGGGGACAGGACAACTTCACCGCATCAAAGGGACGATGGACAGCGCCATGTACCGTCAAATCTTGGGTGAGAACCTCCTTCCCTCAGCCAGGGCATTGAAAATGGGTCATGGATGGGTATTCCAGCATGACAATGACCCAAAACACATGGCCAAGGCAACAAAGGAGTGGCTCAAGAATAAGCACATTAAGGTCCTGGAGTGGCCTAGCCAGTCTCCAGACCTTAATCCCATAGAAAATCTGTGGAGGGAGCTGAGGGTTCGAGTTGCCAAACGTCAGCCTCGAAACCTTAATGACTTGGAGAAGATCTGCAAAGAGGAGTGGGACAAAATCCCTCCTGAGATGTGTGCAAATCTGGTGGCCAACTACAAGAAACGTCTGACCTCTGTGATTGCCAACAAGGGTTTTGCCACCAAGTACTAAGTCATGTTTTGCAAAGGGGTCAAATACATATTTCCCTCATTAAAATGCAAATAAATTTATAACATTTTTTACATGCGTTTTTCTGGATTTTGTTGTTGTTATTCTGTCTCTCACTGTTCAAATAAATCTACCATTACAATTATAGACTGATCATGTCTTTGTCAGTGGGCAAACTGTCTTGTCTTGAAGTAATGATGGACTGTCGTTTTTCTTTGCTTATTTGAGCTGTTCTTGCCATAATATGGACTTGGTATTTTACCTATTTTGTTGCCTTACAACCTGGAATTAAAATGACTCCTGCTGAAAAGAGAAGACTCTATGCCGTAGCCTACCAAAATATTTTATAAACTTCCAAATCTTTTTTACAAAAGAGAGAGGGAGATAGGCTTTTGGCACGAGCGCATCGACAATCACCAGTGAGTGAGCTGCGCATCATTGGGTGAGTCAGTGAAATTGGAAAGCATTTTTAGGACTTTAATTTCCTCGTCATATTGTAGCCTACAATATGTGTCTCCACACACCTAGGCCTAAGCTATTGATGGATTCAAGACAAGGTCGTTTTTATTGATCTCAGATTCTCAGTGTAAAAGTAGCCTGCCATTTCGATCATTTTGTGCAGTATTAAAAAATATTCTGCCAAAGTCTCCAGTCATGTACAATGACGTAGAATTGCATGAAATGCGTTTTTTTAAAGGCCAATATTTTCCCGGACCCTAGGATACTAAAAATGTTTCCAATGTGTGCAACTTCTGTAAGTGCCTCTACTCTACTGCTCTATGCCACTACGCAAATGCGATGATATGCATGCAATGCTTTATTACAAAGGTTATTTTTTTCTCTAGCGTTCTGGTACCTCAGAACTCCCCAGGTCACCCCCCTCTAGCGCTCACCTTTTTTTCCGGCACCTCCCGATATATATGAGCCCAAGCCCGAAAGAAACCCTGAATTAAAATAATGATTGTGCCGTTATACAATACATAGCCTACCGCATATTACACATGGCAGAAAAATATTTTTTTTAAATACTGATTTAAGATATCTTTGGTACGTAATTGGTCTAGCTTAAATTAAACAAACTCATATTTAGCCTACAATTACAGTGAATTTGTTTTACATTTTGAATAGCCTAGTAATAGGGAGTTGTTTTAATTTTCATAATTAATAGACTGACACATTGCCTTTAGCTACAGAATATCTCACCACCATGAGTTTCCATCTCTTCCCCTCTCTCCTTCATTCCTTTCTCCAGCGCGCAGAGAGAAGGGCTGTCAACAGTTTAATTAAATATGTTTTGTTGTGAAAACGTGTTACTATCGATGTTCACGAACCGATTTCACTTGGTTTCCCAAATTAAGCACTGGGTATCTGCTGGAAAAAGGTTGGAGACTCCATGGCATACAGAGTTTGGTCAGAATATCACCTGTGGCGCAGCGAAATTACCGGAGTAGCCTACCCAACATGAGTGAAGAACGTACCCGTGGGAAAGTAGTCTCCATTTGCTATTTCAGTGCATATGGATGACATGTCTTTTTTTGTCTTGCCCCTGTTCTTCCCCATTTGATATAAGGGGCCATTCTAAATCGAAACTAATTGTACATATTAGTAAAGATTCAATTGAGAATAGTCTGATGGGTAAAAATATGAACACTTAATGAGAGAACAGCATGTGCAGCCTGAGGCAAGTAACAGAGCACAAGCTTCTTTTTTTTCCCGACTTTCTCAAATCATCAATAGCCTATAGTCGCATCATGCAGCCCACATACACTATATATACAAAAGTATTTGGACACCCCTTCAAATTAGTGGATTCTGCTATTTCAGCCACACCCGTTGCTGATAGTTGTATAAAATCAAACACACATCCATACAATCTCCATAGACAAACATTGGCAGTAGAATGGCCTTAATGAAGAGCTCAGTGACTTTCAACATGGCACTGTCATAGGATGCCACCAGTTCGTCAAATTTCTGTCCTGCTAGAGCTGCCCCGGAGCAACAACGGCTCAGCCGCAAAGTGGTAGGCCACACAAGCTCACAGAACAGGACCGCCGAGTGCTGAAGCGCGTACGGCGTAAAAATCGTCTGTCCTCGGTTGCAACACTCACTACCGAGTTCCAAACTGCCTTTGGAAGCAATGTCAGCACAAGAACTGTTCATTGGGAGTTTCATGAAATGGATTTCCATGGCCGAGCAGCCGCACACAAGCCTAAGATCACCAAGCGCAATGCCAAGTGTCAGCTGGAGTGGTGTAAAGCTTGCTGCCATTGTACTCTGGAGCAGTGGAAACGCGTTCTCTGGCGTGATGAATCACGCTTCACCATCTGCCAGTCTGACGGACAAATCTGGGTTGGCGGATGCCAATAGAACTATACCTTCCCCAATACATAGTGCCAACTGTAAAGTTTGGTGAAGGAGGAATAATGGTCGGGGCTGTTTTTCATGGTTCAGGCTCCTTAATTCTAGTGAAGGGAAATCTTAATGCTACAGCATATAATGACATTCTAGACGATTCTTTGCTTCCAACTTTGTAGCAACAGTTTGGGGAAGGCCCTTTCCTGTTTCAGCATGACAATGCCCCCGTGCACAAAGCAAGGTGCATACAGAAATGGTTTGTTGAGATCGGTGTGGAAGAACTTGACTGGCCTGCACAGAGCCCTGACCTCAACCCCATCAAACACCTTTGGGATGAATTGGAACGCTGACTGCGAGCCAGGCCTAATCGCCCAACATCAGTGGCCGACCTCACTAATGCTCTTGTGGCTGAATGGAAGCAAGTCACCGCAGCAATGTTTCAACATCTAGTGGAAAGCCTTCCCAGAAGGGTGGAGGCTGTAATAGCAGCAAAGGGGGGACCAACTACATATTAATGCACATGATTTTGGAATGAGATGTTCGACGAGCAGTTGTCTACATACAGTGGCTTGAGAAAGTATTCACCCCCCTTGGCATTTTTCCTATTTTGTTGCCTTACAACCTGGAATTAAAATGGATTTTTGGGGGGGTTGTATCATTTGATTTACACAACATGCCTACCACTTTGAAGATGCAAAATATTTTTTGGGGTGAAACAAACAAGAAATAAGACAAAAAAACCAGAACTTGAGCGTGCATAACTATTCAACCCCCCCCCCCCCCCCCCCCCCTCTTGGGGTATGTCTCTATAAGCTTGGCACATCTAGCCACTGGGATTTTTGTCCATTCTTCAAGGCAAAACTGCTCCAGCTTCTTCAAGTTGGATGGGTTCCGCTGGTGTACGGCAATCTTTAAGTCATACCACAGATTCTCAATTGGATTGAGGTCTGGGCTTTGACTAGGCCATTCCAAGATATTTAAATGTTTCCCCTTAAACCACTCAAGTGTTGCTTTCGCAGTGTGCTTAGGGTCATTGTCCTGCTGGAAGGTGAACCTCCGTCCCAGTCTTAAATCTCTGGAAGACTGAAACAGGTTTCCCTCTAAAATGTCGCTGTATTTAGCGCCATCCATCATTCCTTCAATTCTGACCAGTTTCTCAGTCCCTGCCGATGGAAAAACATCCCCACAGCATGATGCTGCCACCACCATGCTTCACTGTGTGGATGGTGTTCTCGGGGTGATGAGAGGTGTTGGGTTTCTGCCAGACAGCGTTTTCCTTGATGGCCAAAAAGCTCAATTTTAGTCTCACCTGACCAGAGTATCTTCTTCCATATGTTTGGGGAGTCTCCCACATGCCTTTTGGCGAACACCAAACGTGTTTGCTTATTATTTTCTTTAAGCAATGGCTTTTTTCTGGCCACTCTTCCGTAAAGCCCAGCTCTGTGGAGTATATGGCTTAAAGTGGTCCTATGGACCGATACTCCAATCTCCGCTGTGGAGCTTTGCAGCTCCTTCAGGGTTATCTTTGGTCTCTTTGTTGCCTCTCTGATTAATGCCCTCCTTGCCTGGTCCGTGAGTTTTGATGGGCGGCCCTCTCTTGACAGGTTGTTGTGGTGCCATATTCTTTCAATATTTTAATAATGGATTTAATGGTGCTCCGTGGGATGTTCAAAGTTTTTGATGTTGTTTTTTAACCCAACCCTGAACTGTACTTCTCCACAACTTTGCCCCTGACCTGTTTGGAGAGCTCCTTGTTCTTCATGGTGCCGCTTGCTTGGTGGTGCCCCTTGCTTAGTGGTGTTGCAGACTCTGGGGCCTTTCAGAACAGGTGTGTGTATATATACTGAGATCATGTGACAGATCATGTGACACTTAGATTGCACGCAGGTGGACTTTATTTAACTAATTATGTGGCTTCTGAAGGTAATTGGTTGCCCCAGATCTTATTTAGGGGCTTCATAGCAAAGGGGGTGAATACATATGCACGCACCACTTTTTTGTTATTTATTCTTTAGAATTTTTTGAAACAAGTTATTTTTTTCACTTCACCAATTTGAACTATTTTGTGTATGTCCATTACATGAAATCCAAATATAAATCAATTTAAATTACAGGTTGTAATGCAACAAAATAGGAAAAACGCCAAGGGGGATGAATACTTTTGCAAGGCACTGTACCTTTGGGCATGTAGTGTATATATTTTGATTTCTAAGGCATTCTATGGTTTGTATCATTCACAACTAAAGTTGCCAAATAACTCTAAATCTAGAATATAGGACCTGTTTTTCAAATGATCACTTTTAGGCTCAACATAGCCACTTTATATGCGCACACTCTCGCTCCGGAATGGGGAAAATATCCATTCTATTTTATTCAGCTAAGTTCAATTATGTTCTTCTTACTATAAAATCATATACAATAATGGCACGGGACTCATAAGCATACAGTATATTGTCTGCTAAATGAACAAGCCTATGGCATGGAGCATAGCCAGATAACATACAGTAGGCCAACTCATATTCTGTTCTTCTGAAATACATGTTCTTCATATCATGTTTCTTTAGACCTGCCTATATTCAATTGATTTATTATACTTTTTTAAATGTAGATGTTCCAATGGAGCGCATCGGAGGCTTGTATGAGTGGAGCCTGGAGATGCTAAACGTGTTTATGTTACAGTTTTTCTCAGTCGCTTTGGTGCATTTTTCACATCATCCCTAACATGTGCAAAATAATAAGTGCATTTCT
Source organism: Coregonus lavaretus (assembly GCF_964263955.1). Classification (NCBI taxonomy): domain Eukaryota; kingdom Metazoa; phylum Chordata; class Actinopteri; order Salmoniformes; family Salmonidae; genus Coregonus; species Coregonus lavaretus. Next base: position 9,548,048 of record NC_140021.1, read on the forward strand.
CAGAACAATTTGTACAAACTGCAATATACAATAGATATGTTTCTAAAGCTAGTCAGTCACTAAAAATCCTTAGTACATCTCTCAAAAGTAAATATTCATGCCAATGATCATGTCAGTGTCATCAGAATGATAAGTTATTGAGTCATTGTTCACGAACAAGGTTGTCAAAATGTTTAGGCATGTTGTCAATGGAACTGTGTACTTTGACAGTATTACCTGATGTAAACTTAGGCTACAGTTTGGATGACAGTTACTGTATTGAAAATGCACAAGGCTGCACTTCTATGGCATATATCAATTTCAACAGTACTATTTACATATTACTGTATGTGGGTTATTGATTGAAAGAGACTGGACAACCCAAGGGGCACAAAGGAAAAACATTTTTTTTTGAAAGAAACACAGGAAACCACCCCTAAGGCACAACTTTGCCCACAGCACTGTTCTAGTGCTGTCTCTACACATCCAGACGTTCCTGTCTGTCAGCCCACATATTCTCATCCACATCACACCGGATATTTTCCCTTCCAATGCAACGTGGAAAGAATCTTTTGGAATGCCTTATCCATCCTCTGCAGGCGTCTACTGTGGTGTCCTCACATGCTGCATCCATTGCAGCCAGCAGGGTCATCTGTGTGTGTGGCTGACGATCGTACACCTTCCACCTACATGCTGAAAAGAACTCCTCAATTGGGTTAAGGAATGGTGAATAAGGTGGGAGGAATTCTATGAGCATCCTCGGGTGGGTCACAAACCATTGCCTTATGATGTTTGATCGATGGAAACTCACATTATCACAAATGACCACATACTTTGGCAAATCCTCTCTAAACAGACCCCTCTCATCATCAGGGATGAGAGCCCTGTAGAGAGTCTCTAAAAAGTTGAGTAGATGCTGGGTGTTGTATGGCCCTAAAAGGGGGATATGGGTTAGGACACCATGCTCCGAAATAGCAGCACACATGGTGATATTTCCTCCCCGTTGGCCTGGCAAATCCACAGTAGCTCTGTGACCGATGATATTCCGACCCCGCCTTCTGCATTTGGTCAGGTTGAAGCCAGCCTCATCCACGTATACAAAGTTGTGAGAGGGTTCACTTGATTCCAACTCCATTATACGCTATATCCCAGAACACACAGTTGAATTTGTTTTGGTAAGGAAGAGTGACATAACATGTACATATATTGCATGTTCCTTCCACAGCAATGGAAATGTGTGCAGTTTATGCTTACTGTACTATGTAACACTATAAAATGTTGCTGTAAAGTAGTTACATAGATATATGTTTTACCTGTACATACTGGTACCGTAGCTCCTTAACTCTGTCCTCATTCCTTTGGAATGGTACACGGTACAGCTGTTTCATACTCATCTGGTTTCTATGCAGCACCCTGTCGATGGTTGAGATGCTAACCGTATGGATGTTTTCAAAGACATCGTTGTCTTCTATAATGGTCCTTTGTATTTCCCTGAGTCTCATGGCATTGTTTGCTCGGACCATGGTGCAAATAGCCTCCTCCTGTTGAGGTGTGAAAAGGCGTCCTCTGCCACCGGTTTGAGGTAATCTTGCAGTCCTATGTGTGGAAAAATGCAGTGATGCATCGCACACTTTCACATAGACAAAAACTATGCGAACACACATTTTACTGTAAAACATACAGGTGGGTGCATGTAAGGTGCAGTATGTATCTGTATAGAGTATATTTCTGTATGCTGTGAAATACAAGTGGACTACTGTAATATGAAGCATTGTAGGAAGTATACAGTATACTGCTTATATACAGTAACAGTGCACTGTACATTGGTGGACATACCTGTTCTCTCTTCGAAACGTTTGTACTATTGAGGACACGGTTGATCTCCCAATATTCGGCTGCACCCTTCGACCCGCCTCAGCCATTGTAAGGCCATGATTGACAACATGGTCTACAATAGTGGCCCTTATGTCATCAGATATGCGCCTATGTCCTCTTCTGCCTCTTCCTCTGTTTTGCCTTCCACCACGCATCCTTGCTCCTCTTCTTCCTCCTCTTGGCTGTTGACCCTGTTCGTTTCCTGGTCCATCCATTATTGGAAAATTGCAACTCTGTGTTGTGGTCTGTCTATATATGCTTGCCAATTGATTCTTCATGAGATGCACCTTTGAGCAATTTAGACAACTGGTTGATTGTTGGTTGAACTAACACTTTACATTCCTTCATGAGTGAGGGTTAATTTCACCTGCACGATTCAGCAATTTACGTTTTTGTACAAAAGGTCTAATAGAAATGTGTAAAACTATGCTTGACAGTTTATGACAAATAGTTCAACAATTTTGCATGTAATGGCTTATGCAAGGAACTAATGCCTAGATGTTTTGAGGGGTAAGACTATTCAACAGAGACCCATCTACTATATTTTGATCAACATGACATGAGCAATTGAAAATGTGGAAAAAAGCTGACACTTGTACATTATCAATTGCAATATGTACAAAAGCAATTGCAATTTGTTCAAAGGAATAAGAAATTGCTTTAATGATGTGCACAAGTGACTAGATGATTTGGAATTTGTACAAGTAGTATCAAGAATTGCACTTTTGATCTAAGAAATGCACCAAAGCGACTGAGAAAAACTGTAATTAACGGTCAATTACTGTGAGACCAGCAGGCTTTTGCATGACAATAACCTGCTGACAAAATGTAATGACCGCCACAGCCCTACCTAGACACATCAAAGATACAGTCGTCCTTCTGAACTGAGCTGCAGGACAGGAATGAAACTGCTCAGGGATGTTACCATGAGGCCATTGGTGATTTTAAAACAGTTAAGTTCAATGGCTGTGATGGGAGAAAACTGAGGATGGATCAACAACATTGTAGGGACTCTACAATAATGACCTAAATGAGTGAAAATAAGAATACAAATATACAGAATAAAAATATTCCACAGCAAAGGAATACACTTTTTGGCCTAAATACAAAGGCTTATGTTTGGGGAAAATCCAACTCATCACTGAGTGAGTAACTGCTTACTTATTTCCAAGCATGGTGGTGCCTGCATCATGGTATGGGTATGCTTGACATCGGCAAATACTGGAGAGTTTATCAGGATAAAAAGAAACGGGATGGAGATAAGCACAGGCAAAATCCTAGAGGAATTCCTGCTTCAGTCTGCTTTACACCAGACACTGGGAGAGGAATTCACCTTTCAGCAGGACAATAACCTACACCAAAAGGTCAAATCTACACTAGAGTTTCTTACCAAGACAGTGAATGTTCCTGAGTGGCCAAGTTACAGTTTAGACTTAAATATGATTGAAAATCTATGGCAAGACTTGAAAATTGCTGTCTAGCCATGCATGATCCCCAACGTCTTGACAGAGCTTGAAGAATTATGAAAATACATTGAACAGAAATATAAACACAACATGCAACAATTTCAAAGATTTTACTGAGTTACAGTTCATATAAGGAAATCAGTCAATTGAAATACATTCATTAGGCCCTAATCTATGGATTTCACATGACTGGGAATACAGATATGCATCTGTTGGTCAAAGATACCTTTAAAAAAAAAAAAAGGTAGTGCCGTGGATCAGAAAACCAGTCAGTATCCGGTGTGAATTCTCAACCTCTCCTTGTTCCAGTCTGTAATACCCACATTTTTAAGATGACCACCATCATTCCTGTCCTCAAGAACTCTAAGGCTTTATGCCACAATGACTACTGCCCTGTATCACTCACTTCTGTAATCATGAAGTGCTTTGAGAGGCTGGTTATGGCACACATTAACTCCATCATCCCAGACACCCTAGACCCACTCCAATTTGCATACCGCCCCAACAGGAGGTTGAAAAAGTTTGGCAAAACGTTTGGCATGGGCCCTCAAATCCTCAAAAAGTTCTACAGCTTTTCTCTCTGCTTCCGCACGGCAAGCGGTACCAGTGCATCAAGTCTGGCACCAACTGGCTCTTGAACAGCTTCTATTCCCAAGCAATAAGACTGATAAATAGCTTTAAAAAATAGCTACACGGACTGAGAACCTTGTATCTTTATTGAGCTTTATTAACCTTTTATTTCTGCACTGTCTCTATGCACACACACACACACACTCACTCCATCATCTGCTCACACACATAATATGTACATACATTTATACTGACTCTACACACCCGCACACCCACTCACATGCAGCTGCTGCTACTCTGTTTATCTTACATCCTATTGCCTAGTCACCTTACCCCTATACATATCTACCTCCATCACCCCAGTATCCCTGCACATTGTAAATATTGTATTGGAACTGACCCTGTATATAGTATGCTTACTTACTTACTTACTTACTTATTGTGTTCTTCATATTTCTTCTTATTTCTCATGTGTTTATTTTTTCTAGTATTACATTGTTATTGATTATTGAATTGTTGAGTTTTGAGTTTGCAAGAAAGGCATTTCACTGTACTTGTGCATGTGACATAAAAATGTGAAACTTGACCACAATTTGCCTCTTGCAGTGCGACACATCTCCTTCGCATAGAGTTGATCAGGCTGTTGATTGTGGCCTGTGGAATGTTGTCCCACTCCTCTTCAATGGCTGTGCGAAGTTGCTGGATATTGGCGGGAACTGAAACACGCTGTCGTACATGTCGATCCAGAGCATCCCAAACATGCTCAATGGGTGACATTTCTGGTGAGTATGCATGCCATGGAAGAACTGGGACATTTTCAGCTTCAATGAATTGTGTACAGATCCTTACAACATGGGGCTGTGCATTATCATGCTGAAACGTGAGGTGTTGGTGGTGGATGAATGGCACGACAATGAGACTCAGGATCTTGTAACGGTATCTCTATGACGGTTTCTGACAGTTTGTGCAGAAATTCTTCGGTTGTGCAAACCCACAGTTTCATCAGCTGTCCGGGTGGCTGGTCTCAGACGATCCAGCAGGTGAAGAAGCCGGATGTGGAGGTCCTAGGCTGGCATGGATACACTTGGTCTAAAACGACGTTGGAGGCAGTTTATGGTAGAGAAATTAACATTCAATTCTCTGGCAACAGCTCTGGTGGACATTCCAGCAGTTAGCATGCCAATTGCACTCTCCCTCAAAACTTGAGACATCTATGGCATTGTGTTGTGTTCAAAAACTGCAGTGGCCTTTTATTGTCCCCAGCACAAGATGCACCTCTGTAATGATCATGCTGTTTAATCAGCTTCTTGATATGCCACACCTGTCAGGTGGTTTGATTATTTTGGCAAAGGAGAAATGCTCACTAACAGGGATGTAATCAAATTTGTGCACAACACTTTTGAGAAATAAGCTTTTTGTGCGTATGTAACATTTCTGGGATCTTTTATTTCAGATCATGAAACATGGGACCAACACTTTACATGCAGCGTTTATATTTTTGTTCAGTATAATAATGGACTAATATTGCACAATCCAGTTGTATAAAGCTCTTAAGAGACTTACCTAAGAAGACACAGCTGTAATTGCTGCCAAAGATGTTTCTAACATGTATTGACTCAGGGACCCGATTACTTATGCAATGACTATATTTTAGTTATTACATTTTTATTAATCTTTTTAAAATAATGTCTTCCACTTTAACATTACAGAGTATTTTATGAAGATTGTTGATGAAAAAATGACAATTAAATCCATTTTAATCCCACTTTTTAACAATAAAATGTTAAGGGGTATGAATACATTTGCAAGGCACTGTACACGCTTCGCCTTTGTACACACAGTATGTTGTTTTCATTTTACAATAACTTTTGTCTAGTTATATACACTACCAGTCAAAAGTTTGGACACACCTACTCATTCAAGGGTTTTTCTTTATTTGTGCTATTTTTTACATTGTAGAATAATAGTGAAGACATCAAAACTATGACATAACACATTTGGAATCATGTAGTAAGCAAAAAAGTGTTAAACAAATCTAAATATATTTAATATTTGAGATTCTTCAAATAGCCACCCTTTGCCTTGATGACAGCTTTGCACATGCTTGGCATTCTCTCAACCAGCTTAATGAGGTAGTCACCTGGAATGCATTTAAATTAACAGGTGTGCCTTCTTAAAAGTTAATTTGTGGAATTTCCTTCCTTCTTAATGTGTTTGAGCCAATTAGTTGTGTTGTGACAAGAGGGGGTGTGGGGGGGGGGGGGGGGTATCCAGAAGATAGCCCTATTTGGTAAAAGACCAAGTCCATATTATGGCAAGAACCGCTCAAATAAGCAAAGAGAAACAACAGTCCATCATTACTTTAAGACATGAAGGTCAATCAATACGGAAAATGTCACGAACTTTGAAAGTTTCTTCAAGTGCAGTCGTAAAAACCATCAAGTGCTATGATGAAACTGGCTCTCATGAGGCGCGCCACAGGAATGGAAGACCCAGAGTTACCTCTGCTGCAGAGGATAAGTTCATTAGAGTTACCAGCCTCAGAAATTGCAGCCCAAATAAATACTTCACAGAGTTCAAGTCACAGACACATCTCAACATCAACTGTTCAGAGGAGACTGTGAATCAGGCCTTCATGGTCGAATTACTGCAAAGAAACCACTACTAAAGGACACCAATAAGAAGAAGAGACTTGCTTGGGCCAAGAAACACGAGCAATGGACATTAGACCGGTGGAAATTTGTCCTTTGGTCTGGAGTCCAAATTGGAAATGTTTGGTTCCAACCGCCGTGTTCCCACCGTAAAGCATGGAGGAGGAGGTGTTATGGTGTGGGGGTGCTTTGCTTGTGACACTGTCAGTGATTTATTTAGAATTCAAAGCACACTTAACCAGCATAGCAACCACAGCATTCTGCAGTGATACGCAATCCCATCTGCTTTGGGCTTAGTGGGACTATCATTTGTTTTTCAACAGGACAATGACCCAACACACCTCCAGGCTGTGTAAGGGCTATTTTACCAAGAAGGAGAGTGATGCATCAGAGGACCTGGCCTCCACAATCCCCCGACAATCCCCTGACCTCCACCCAATTGAGATGGTTTGGGATGAGTCGTACCGCAGAGTGAAGGAAAAGCAGCCAACAAGTGCTCAGCATATGTGGGAACTCCTTCAAGACTGGTGGAAAAGCATTCCAGGTGAAGCTGGTTGAGAGAATACCAAGTGTGCAAAGCTGTCATCAAGCCAAAGGGTGACTATTTGAAGAATCTCAAATATAAAATATATTTTGATTTGTTTAACACTATTTTGCTTACTACATGATTCCATATGTGTCATTTCATAGTTTTGATGTCTTCACTATTATTCTACAATGTTGAAAATAGTGAAAATAAAGAAAAACCTTTGAATGAGTAGGTGTGTCCAAACTTTTGACTGGTACTGTATGTATTGTTGATTAAATGTATCTTATTATTATTGTAGATCACTTGTTGTGTTAAATGTAGTGAAAAATTGGTTAAACTCATTGTATATGGTAATATGGTAATAGAGGGAGATTGAAGGATAAGGACACTTTGGAAAGCTTAAATGACTCCTTGGAAAAGATGAGCTACCTGTCTGTCCAATGCATGTTATCTTGTAATAGAAAATACATCCTTTTTAGATAGTTACATGCACAGTTGGTGTTGGACACGCTAAAGGACCTTAGACATACACAGAATTGATTGCAGAAGGCAAACGTTTGGATAATGCTCCTAGTATGAGTTCATATGCTATTTAATGTGTTTTTATAGTGGTAACGTAACAATAATGATTTCCGAAGCAAAAGGTTAGTCAAGGTCTACAGTGGGAGGGGGGCAGAGAAGAAAGAAGGATTTCTGTAACTGACTGAACCAATCAAGTGTAATTCCCACTGCGTTCGGACCAACCAGTAAACAGCCGTCACTGCGTGGTATTTATACCGTTCTACGGCGTCCACGTTTTGGGTAATGGTTCATAATTGTACATTTCGCACATCGTGTGTAGAATTTTATATTTTAACGTGACATTTCCATGCTCTTACGTAATTTACGGTTAACTGCATGTTAGGAATGCGCTTGCAAACACAACCATACAGCCGCGTTGCACGCTGGGAATTAACTTAAATATGCATGAGCTGAAATAAAATACAAGCGTTTGCGTTGTCTTTCGCTAATTTACTTCACTAGCCAAGTTTTGTTTCGTTGTTAGTGATGATAAATTGACGGCTTGACCTATACATATGGTTCTGGGTGTAGTTACATTTTGTTAGATTGAATGCAGGCAAATATTTGAGTATATTGCTTTTCTGAGGTTACAACTATTAAGTATTACAAGGTGTGTGATAATAGAAATATCCGTCTATGCAAGTTACGTGAAACACGTTATTTATATTTTCCAAAAGACCAAGTCAAATTGTGTAGAGAGCAGACTGGGGTCACTATCAAGCGCTCCTGACTGACAATTATCATGATGGTCCTACGACTTCTCTTCATGGGTGTGATTGTAATGTGATTTGAACAATACAACAACCAACAAAAGCAAGATGGAAAATGTCTTCGCAAGAGATGAAGTTCCATTTGCACATTGTTTGTGCTTGCCTATATGTATTTTTGTAATCATACTTCATGTTTGTACGTTCTTTAAAGAACTTGATGTTGATCCTGCAACCTATGATCATATTGCTGCTTTTGTAATTCCTAAAGTATGCAGCACTGGGGCAATGAGTGCACATACACAATGATTAAATGCTATGTGGATGGAGTAAAAAGGTTGTTACTTCCTTGAATAGTTGTGTTGTCTCATAGGAAATTGTTTAAGTTGAATGAACTACATTACAGTTTTTCTCAGTCGCTTTGGTGCATTTCTTAGATCAAAAGTGCAATTCTTGATACTACTTGTACAAATTCCAAATCATCTAGTCACTTGTGCACATCATTAAAGCAATTTCTTATTCCTTTGAACAAATTGCAATTGCTTTTGTACATATTGCAATTGATAATGTACAAGTGTCAGCTTTTTTCCACATTTTCAATTGCTCATGTCATGTTGATCAAAATATAGTAGATGGGTCTCTGTTGAATAGTCTTACCCCTCAAAACATCTAGGCATTAGTTCCTTGCATAAGCCATTACATGCAAAATTGTTGAACTATTTGTCATAAACTGTCAAGCATAGTTTTACACATTTCTATTAGACCTTTTGTACAAAAACGTAAATTGCTGAATCGTGCAGGTGAAATTAACCCTCACTCATGAAGGAATGTAAAGTGTTAGTTCAACCAACAATCAACCAGTTGTCTAAATTGCTCAAAGGTGCATCTCATGAAGAATCAATTGGCAAGCATATATAGACAGACCACAACACAGAGTTGCAATTTTCCAATAATGGATGGACCAGGAAACGAACAGGGTCAACAGCCAAGAGGAGGAAGAAGAGGAGCAAGGATGCGTGGTGGAAGGCAAAACAGAGGAAGAGGCAGAAGAGGACATAGGCGCATATCTGATGACATAAGGGCCACTATTGTAGACCATGTTGTCAATCATGGCCTTACAATGGCTGAGGCGGGTCGAAGGGTGCAGCCGAATATTGGGAGATCAACCGTGTCCTCAATAGTACAAACGTTTCGAAGAGAGAACAGGTATGTCCACCAATGTACAGTGCACTGTTACTGTATATAAGCAGTATACTGTATACTTCCTACAATGCTTCATATTACAGTAGTCCACTTGTATTTCACAGCATACAGAAATATACTCTATACAGATACATACTGCACCTTACATGCACCCACCTGTATGTTTTACAGTAAAATGTGTGTTCGCATAGTTTTTGTCTATGTGAAAGTGTGCGATGCATCACTGCATTTTTCCACACATAGGACTGCAAGATTACCTCAAACCGGTGGCAGAGGACGCCTTTTCACACCTCAACAGGAGGAGGCTATTTGCACCATGGTCCGAGCAAACAATGCCATGAGACTCAGGGAAATACAAAGGACCATTATAGAAGACAACGATGTCTTTGAAAACATCCATACGGTTAGCATCTCAACCATCGACAGGGTGCTGCATAGAAACCAGATGAGTATGAAACAGCTGTACCGTGTACCATTCCAAAGGAATGAGGACAGAGTTAAGGAGCTACGGTACCAGTATGTACAGGTAAAACATATATCTATGTAACTACTTTACAGCAACATTTTATAGTGTTACATAGTACAGTAAGCATAAACTGCACACATTTCCATTGCTGTGGAAGGAACATGCAATATATGTACATGTTATGTCACTCTTCCTTACCAAAACAAATTCAACTGTGTGTTCTGGGATATAGCGTATAATGGAGTTGGAATCAAGTGAACCCTCTCACAACTTTGTATACGTGGATGAGGCTGGCTTCAACCTGACCAAATGCAGAAGGCGGGGTCGGAATATCATCGGTCACAGAGCTACTGTGGATTTGCCAGGCCAACGGGGAGGAAATATCACCATGTGTGCTGCTATTTCGGAGCATGGTGTCCTAACCCATATCCCCCTTTTAGGGCCATACAACACCCAGCATCTACTCAACTTTTTAGAGACTCTCTACAGGGCTCTCATCCCTGATGATGAGAGGGGTCTGTTTAGAGAGGATTTGCCAAAGTATGTGGTCATTTGTGATAATGTGAGTTTCCATCGATCAAACATCATAAGGCAATGGTTTGTGACCCACCCGAGGATGCTCATAGAATTCCTCCCACCTTATTCACCATTCCTTAACCCAATTGAGGAGTTCTTTTCAGCATGTAGGTGGAAGGTGTACGATCGTCAGCCACACACACAGATGACCCTGCTGGCTGCAATGGATGCAGCATGTGAGGACACCACAGTAGACGCCTGCAGAGGATGGATAAGGCATTCCAAAAGATTCTTTCCACGTTGCATTGGAAGGGAAAATATCCGGTGTGATGTGGATGAGAATATGTGGGCTGACAGACAGGAACGTCTGGATGTGTAGAGACAGCACTAGAACAGTGCTGTGGGCAAAGTTGTGCCTTAGGGGTGGTTTCCTGTGTTTCTTTCAAAAAAAAATGTTTTTCCTTTGTGCCCCTTGGGTTGTCCAGTCTCTTTCAATCAATAACCCACATACAGTAATATGTAAATAGTACTGTTGAAATTGATATATGCCATAGAAGTGCAGCCTTGTGCATTTTCAATACAGTAACTGTCATCCAAACTGTAGCCTAAGTTTACATCAGGTAATACTGTCAAAGTACACAGTTCCATTGACAACATGCCTAAACATTTTGACAACCTTGTTCGTGAACAATGACTCAATAACTTATCATTCTGATGACACTGACATGATCATTGGCATGAATATTTACTTTTGAGAGATGTACTAAGGATTTTTAGTGACTGACTAGCTTTAGAAACATATCTATTGTATATTGCAGTTTGTACAAATTGTTCTGAGAAATGCACTTATTATTTTGCACATGTTAGGGATGATGTGAAAAATGCACCAAAGCGACTGAGAAAAACTGTAATGGCTTACAATGACTGAGTGAATTGTTATTGGAAAAAAATGTATGGGGGAAAAAATGTATGCGCTCACTAACTGTAAGTCGCTCTGGATAAGAGCGTCTGCTAAATGACTAAAATGTCAAATGTAAATGTATGAACCCACTACAATCTGACCGGTCGAGAGTCCAATGCTTTGCGATGCTTATTTATATATGGACATGGGACGCATATAGTTCGTTTTTAGTCATGGTTGGTGAAATTGTAGAAACCCGTATGGAGACGACATATTTGTTCCGCCATTGCATTTAGTACAATGCTTGCTCGCTGAAATTGATACAAGATTTTTGAGAAATATTTGTGATCCATTCTTTGGAGAACTTGGGAGTGCATTAGGAGTAGGCCCCTATCATAGACAGCCGAGACATCATAAGGCACACGTTGAATATAATAGCAGGACAGACTTGGTGAACTACCACAATTAATTCCCTGCTTTTTTACTACAGTTTTCCCGAGATATATAAATAAGAAGATGCTGTATTTGAACTGTTGAACGAAACAAATAATGTAACAGACCGATGTATACAATGTATCAGGCTCAATTATTTTACCATTATCAGCCACTCGGGGGCGCACCACGCCCGTGTTATTTCTGAGAACACTGGTTTCTAGCGTCTCTGGCATTATCACTATCATGGGCTACAGTGCTGTGTCATGAGTGATGAGTCAAATTACAAATTAATGTCTTAGGAACAGAAGGCTTAAAATAATATAGGGATACACTTTTGCTTTGCCTTGATTTTCAATAAGTTATAATATAAAATCTTAGTAGACCATTGCCATGCTGCTTCCTCTTGCATGCCTTGGATCCTGCTGCCATGGCCTCTCTCCATGCACTCCCCCAAAGAATTGAAACACAAGCAGCCTGTTACAATCAATAGGCCTATCTATTCCTCAATAACCTTTATTTACCATAACACTTCATTGATTGACTTCTGCTCTTATGTCACTTTAGGACCACACAGGATTAATCTTGTCCACCAGCCTGCACTCTCTCTGTTGAACCCTCTGGTTTCTCCACTACTATTAACCATGTTGACCAATCAATCAGCTCGACCAATCAATCAGCTCTGGTCCCAGAGTCCCACAAGGTGTTGCAGGCTTTTGTTCCAGCCCAGCCCTAAAATAACTGATTTGCCGCAAAAGGCCTGCATGCCATGTATCTCTCTAGTACCAGGGTTGGTGAAGACTGGATTATACCATCTGATGACAGACAGAGAGCCTTTACTGTACCAGTGAGTTACAGTGACCTCATCTTCTGTGATGCTTTATCAGATGCATCACTATATTATGAGCTGTGATGTGGAATTTAATTGAGTTGTGTGACATTGAATGGTTGGACTAGTGTCATTAGAAAGATCCAATGTAAACTCCATGATTGTAGATCACTGATGAGCATTTTATTATCCCCACCAGACATTGTCCACAAAAGGATCATTAATTTGATTCTGCTGCACAAAGACGTGTCCCTGCAGTACTTCATCCCAGCGGTTGCGTAAACAGGACAAATGTTGTATACCACAAAAGTCATCATGGAAGGTGGAGTTTGTTTTCTTCAGGATCCTGCTGGAGAGCTACTGGGTAGGTATGCTTTTGCTCCAACCCCATCGTTACACACCTCATTCAGCTAATCAAGGTTCTAATGATCAGTAGAATCAGGTGTGCTAACTAAGGGTTTGGGAGAAAGCTTGCAGGAGGGTAGCTCTTCAGAAGGAGGGATGGCAAGACAAGTTGTGGTGTAGGCCTATTAAGATTATATGAAAAGGTGTTAAAATCTTGTAAATCAACACCGCCGTCATGCAAGTCTATCTAGTGCTAGTGCTTTCTTGTACACGCCCCCAAAACCTCCTAACTCTTCATGGGAGAAGTCGAATGGTATCTTGAATCCCCCATCTTGTCCTAAACTGACTTTAACTATAAAATAATCATTCCCCCAATAGTCTTTCTTGGTTTCAGTATTTCTACGAGATCGAATCAGTGCCTTGGTATTATTTTGTTCATCATTTCCCTGTTTAGGTTGACCTGGATTAATCCATAATATGGTTAACACGATGATGCAGCTCAGAGTCCCCCAAAATCCCAAAAACCGCCATCCCTATCCTGTCCCTGACCCACCTGCCTGGTACTTCCCCATACCCACACCTTTAGGAACACCCCACAGTGATGAAAGGTCGGGGTAGGGTTTCTTCGTTAACAGAGTTTACCCCCGAACCCTAGTGGGTCAGTTCTTCTCTTTAACTCTGTGTGTGTTCAACGGTGTTGGTATGTGGGCCTACCTTTTTGCAGTGGGTAACGTGGACCCAAGTGGCTCTCTCAGCTATTCTTATAGCGAAGGCAGTTACCAATAGGACTTGGTATGGTCCCTCCCAGCATGGCTGCTTTCAATCCTTTTTCCTCAACGATTGGATCCACACCCAGTCTCCAGGTTGTATACTATGAGTCACCTTCTCCTTCAATTCTCCTGTAGGACACAAATTCTTAGACATACGGGTATGGTTAACGAACAATTTTCTCATGTGTTCTGCTACTGTATTCTCTAGTTTAATGTCTGTCTGTTCTGGTCCTGCCAACTGTGGCATTCTGTAAGGTCTTCCAAACATTTTCTCAAAGGGGGACAATCCGTTCTTATCTGGCGTTATTCGTATAGTCATTAGTACGATTGGCAGACATTGTACCCAATTTCTTCCTTTCACTCCGTGATAACTCTATAAAATCAATTTCCAATTGCTGGACTGGATATTTTGCCAGGGGATATTCTCCCTGGGGTGCTCTCTATCTATCTTGGTGATTATTCTGTGCACAGATGACACATCTGGAACCCCCCAAAATATTTGTTTTAGTAATTCGTTATACCATAGGCCACAAAGTGTTTCCTAACCTGCACTACCATCTAACCTGCTCTACCATCTAACCTGCACTACCATCTAACCTGCACTACCATCTAACCTGCACTACCATCTAACCTGCACTACCATCTAACCTGCTCTACCATCTAACCTGCTCTACCATCTAACCTGCACTACCATCTAACCTGCACTACCATCTAACCTGCACTACCATCTAACCTGCTCTACCATCTAACCTGCTCTACCATCTAACCTGCACTACCATCTAACCTGCTCTACCATCTAACCTGCTCTACCATCTAACCTGCACTACCATCTAACCTGCTCTACCATCTAACCTGCTCTACCATCTAACCTGCACTACCATCTAACCTGCTCTACCATCTAACCTGCTCTACCATTCCCCCTATTGACACATTGCTTTACCCATGTGTCAATATTTCCACATATCAAAACAGTGACTTTAATAAATGTAATAATTTATCCTTATGCCAGACATTATCTCGTAGGATTGCCCCTTTCTTTACAGTATGAAAATGTATGCACTCATCAACTGTAAGTCACTCCAGATAAGAGCGTCTGCCTAATGGCCAAAATGCAAAATGTAATCAAGAACATAGGAAATATCTGTTTCCCCGTATATTGTTCCTGTCACCCTTCTTAATGTCATATTTCACTCATTTGCCAATATAATCCCTTACTTCGTATAAGTAAGCAGTGATATTTTATTCCAGGCATCTATTAAAAAAAATATTTGATACGTTGTCTCCTACTGTCCCTTCATTAAATTCACTAAACCTATAAATAACAAGCCCATAACCACCTTCCGGTAATCTACTGATTTAAACCTGTTGCATTAATTTATTAAAATATAAACCTATTGTTTACATTAGGGCCCTAGTTCCACTTCCACTGCTGCGTGGGTGTTGTCATAGTGAAACCATTTTAGTGCTACAGTTCTTTCTGTGGTTTTAAATAGTGCTTCCTCATAGATTGAATCTGGACCTGGGTGTTGGTTATACCAGAGAGTACAGTGTAGGTCATCGGGGGACATTTTAGTGGGGCCTGGTACCACATCATCAGCAAGTTCCATTAAGGTTCGGGGAATTTCAGTTATTCCCCCCTATAACAAGTCTTAACTATACCAATAACATGGTTCCCCTTCCCCACAGACCACCATATTGTCTCTGACTATGTGTGCTTTCATTCCCCTCTCAGTGGAAATGACGGCCACATTCAATTTAGTCATTACATCACGTCCTAGTAAATTTACCGGACACAGCTTAGATATCAGGACGGGTATGGTTGCCTCTCCTCCTGATTGGTCATGTTTTAGGGTTATTGGGGCTGATAACCTTTCAATAAATTGATGACCAGAGGCAGATCGCACAATGATTTTCTCCCCATCAAACCTCACTCCCTCTGGTTTGTCAGAACAGATTGCTGTCCTGCGAGCCCCTGTATCGCATAGGAATTTAATTTTCTTACCCATTACTGTCAATGTCAAATTAGGTTTCTGTTCCTGTTGAAGTGCTAGGTCAATAGTAGCCAATTCAAACACCTCACAACTTGGATCAATGGGCTCCTCAGTCTCTTCCTCACTAGAATCTACTCCCAGCAGAACTGACAAAAAAAAACAAAAAACAGACTGTGATTTCCAGGACACTGCCCCTTTGTTCTGGCCTCACTATCTACCCGAGAGTTGGCATGACTCAACTCCCTTTAGGTCTCTCTTAATGAGTGTTGCTGTGCCCCAGCCAATCAGGGTCTTTTTAATGGTTCTGCTTATCTCTGGTTTCATTCCACTGAGGAACGCTATCTTTAGTTGCTGATGGTAGGGCGTATCACTCCCCTGTCTCTGGTCTGGCTCGGGTATGCCACTGTTTGCGTTAAACACATCTTTAAGCCTCTCTAAGTACTGACTGACAGTCTCACTATCCTCTTGTTTACACTCATGTACTTTAGAGAAGTCTGCATGACGATGGTAATGTTCTCTGAGGCTATTACACAATTCAGTTATTTTCCCAACACACTCTCCGTGATCAGCCCATGGCAAAAGTGCCCTCTGGGCATCCTCTGAAACCCACAGCCCTCTAACGTCAGCCCAAACCTTACTATTCCTGTTTGGGGTGGGTCATTCCTTCTACCGCTCGGGCCACGTCATGGCCTGTATACATCTAAGGTTGCTGGGGCCCCTTCATTCCCTGCCAATAGATTAGGTAAGGCTATCATTGGGTACTGGCCCCCTCCTACTCTCTCATCTCTTGACTCATACTGACTCCCTCCTGAGCTTAGCTCTGAATCCTCCTGTTCCTCTCTCCTAACTGGACTTTTGTTGTGGGGTTCAAGTCTCCTCAGGGACCTGGGTCTTCCACCCTTCGGTCCCTTGACCCCCCTATTGTACCCTAGTACTCTAGTTACTTTCTTAGCCTTCTCTTTCTGGCTTTCTGCTCTTTAACTTCCTTTTTCTGTCTCTTCTTCTCCCTTTCTCTTGGCCTCAGCCATGTACCTCTCTAGTTTTCTCCTTGTCTCGTCATTCTCTCTTTTCAACTCCTGTCTGACTTTCTCTGCCCTTGTCCTGTACTCCTCTACCTTTTGCTCTTCCTCACCTTCGTCTTCCCTTCCTCCTCCTGCCCCTCCTTCCTCATAGGAAGGTGGGGCCGGTGGGGGGGGCGCCGTTGTTCCCCTGCATTCTCCTTCTCCTCACTACGTACTGCATTACCCAAAGTAATACGATCCTTCCCTGTAGTATGCGCCTCGCACTTACATATTGCAAGCTTTTTTGGAAATAGTACTGCATCTAGGAGGTCAAGAATCAACTCTGCATGTGTAATTGGTTTACCCGAAGTCGTAACCATTCCTCTATTCTTCCACTGGGCAGCAAAGACATGTACAGTATTAAAGGCATATGCACTATCGGTATAGATAGTTATAACCTTCCCTTTACCCAGTTGGCATGGTTTTGTTAATGCCACTATCTCTGCCTGCTGGGCAGAGTAGTTTCTTGGCAAGGGTTCAGCAGCTAGAACCTCGTTCTCTGTCACCACAGCATAACCAGTTGCATTGGTGCCATCAGGATTCTTCCTAGAAGATCCATCAACAAACATTGTTACTTCACAACATGGTATAGCTAAGTCTGTTAAGTCAGGCCTGGGTAGTACTATTTTTTCAGTTTCTTCAATGCAGTTATGGGGAATACCATCATTTACAACAGGAACTAATGTTGCAGGATTCAATGTTGTACATCGTTCAATAGTTATATTTGGCATGTTCAGCAATACCATCATACAAAATAGGTGTCGTGCTGGTGACATGTATGCCATCTTGTGTTCCAATAGCAGAATTGATACTGCATGTGGAACTTTTAAGGTTAGATCATGGTATAGTACAATTGAAGTTGAATCCTGCACTGCATTAGCAGCTGCCACAACTGATTGCAAACAGACAGGCATTGCCTGAGCCACCTCATCAAGTCTTGAAGAAAAATATGCAACCGGTTTATTTTTGTGTCAGTACTGATGTCATATATCCCTCTCTACAATCCACAGTTTGAGTGAATGGTCTATCATATCTAGGAAACGCCAGCACCGTTGAAGAGGTCAATAATTGCTTAATTTCCTCAAATTGCAAATCAGCCTTGTTATTCCAGATTATTTTATCATGTGCTGCCATAGCTTTTCCATAGATAAGATCACTCAATTTTCCAGTGTGTAACGCAAAATGGGGAATCCATGCTCGACAGTAATTAATCATTCCCAAAAAGCTCATCATTTGTTTCTTATTCAGAGGTTTAGGAGCTTCTAATATTGCCGTTGTTCTTGACGAGTTTAGGGTTCTCCCATCCTGCGTTATCGTGTGACCTAAATAAATTACCTCTTTCTGCCAGAGTTGTAGTTTATTTTTACTGACCTTGTGTCCTTGTCCTGCCATAAAGGTTAACAACTGGAGAGGATCCTTTTTACACCCCTCCTCTGAGGGGTTTGCTACCCGTATATCAAAATGTGGCTCCCCTCTTGGGGTTCAAACATTCTCATATTCATACGACTTTCATATCACATTCACACAACACCTGGAATCACCCCTTTCTGTTTATGTAGTCTTGACTAGTCCCCCAGAATGATCTCATAACATTACAGAGGAATTTATCCCCTCAAATGTAATCTTGACAATTCCTGACAGTCTCATACAACAGAAATGGGTTCTCCCTCCTCTAGCCACCTTTTCTATATAACAAGTAATTCAAAACAGTTTCACACAACACCTGAAATCACCCCTTCCTGTATAGGTAGTCTTGACTAGTCCCCCAGAATTATCTTATACTCTACGGAGGAATTTATCCCCACAATGTAATCTTGACAATTCCTGACAGTCTCATACAACAGGAATGGGTTCTCCCTTTCCTAGTGATCTTAACCATCCAAATTTACTCAATTATATCCTCTCTTTTACTTTTTGTATTTGTTTAACCCGGATTATTTGTTGAACATTACTGTTCTATAATCTACTACAGGTTCATCCCCTTAGGTATGCTTTCAATAGTTCCTTCTATTTCAATACCGGGGGAGTTTATTTTGGTAATGGCCTATTACCGTGAATCGTTACGGACCCACCCTAAGCAATCCCAGACTGCTTCCCTTTTAATTGGCTAATCCATTGATCTGTTGCTACTTTGAATTATGACGTTTACTTCAGTCAATATTTTAGCAAGTTCTCAAATCAATTTCCCCAATTAATGAATAAACACTACTGACCTTATCCTTGCAGCCGAGATTCAATGTAGGTTGGATTCCGTCACCGTCTCTGTCATTATCAGGTGTTCTCTGGCCTGTGTTATTGAACCCTTAATGCCAAAGGGCAGGTCTTTCTAATTACGAATGTTTCATTCGCCCGTCGACGGTTTTCAGAGTTACCTGGAATGACAGAGGTAGGTATTGGAATCCGGCTCGAAAGGACCAAGCTGTTAAGATAATGTATTAACTAACTATTTCAGTGTCTCTGTGCGTCTCCCAAAAGGTTGTAAGGCTTTTGGATCAAGAAACGGACAGAGCCTCAGTGCAATAGCCAGGTCTTTATTCAGAGAATTCTGTTATCACAATTTCAGAGTCCATCTTTTATACACACACATCATACAAAAATCCCACCCCGCTTTAGGCGGGCTGTATTGTTCCACTGTACATGGGTTTAGCTCATGTTTTCCTCTGCTCTCCTGACCATCAGGTCAAACACACAAACACACACACACACACACACACACACACATACACATACACACACAACATGTTCTTATCATAGTCTACTCCCTGCTCGGGCAGGCTGCATTTCTCAGTTATCGTCGTTCTCACAATATCCTGCAACATATTTCATACTCTCTTCCAAGCCTAACGGTTTCTCTTCTTCTTCGCCGTCCGGCCCAACTCCCACTCACATTGCCAAACAGCAACACAATGTAATCTCAACTTGCCCTACGCTCACACATTAGCAGGTAGTAGATTCTAACACATCTCACACAGTTTCGGAGTGTAATAATTAGTCACTACCAAGAAAGTACTAATCATACTTAAAACAAGAACATTTCACAACTCTATTTAAGGGTGGAACATTTAGTCATTTCTTTTAACCTGTATATATATTTTAATTTCTATATCAGTATCACGGGTATGACAATTACTTTTTACTGTTCTAATTAAGTTGGTAACCAGTTTATAATAGCAATAAGGCACATTTTACATGACGCTCTTATCCAGAGCGACTTACAGTTGGTGAGTGCATAAATTTTTTCACACTGGCCCCCCATGGGAAACGAACCCACAACCCTGGCATTGCAAGCGCCATGCTCTACCAACTGAGCTACATGGCATCTCAGGGGTTTGTGATATATGGCCAATATACCACGACTAAGAACAGCCCTTAGCCGTGGTATATTGGCCCTATACCACACCTCCTCAGGCCTTATTGCTTAATCATAGTATTCAAAACAAGTTAAATCGACAATGGAAAATGATCTGGCGAGTTTAATAAGGGCTAATTATCTTTTCTCTTGCGACATCTTAAGTTCCAAAAATTATTATTTAGATGGAAAACCACATTTTGTAGTAGTTACAAATTACGTCGCTATTCCTTCTTAATTAACTCTATAACGTAATGGAAAAGGGGTTTATTGGATAATTGTAGCAACTCGTCTTCCTGCGCCCCCAAAAATAATGTGGGCTAGCTTTCAGGACTTGTGGCCGGGTTTTGAGAGGTCATTGGGCTACAAATTGTAGCTAGACCTCTCAACCCTGGCCGCCGATAAACCCCACACAGAAGAAGGGGTGGGGGCGACAGCGTTAGCTAGCTAGCTATCCATACACCGATAGACAGTATCCTTCGCCCCCGCCTGTCAGGCACTTTACACATGGCACTTTACATATGGTTCTGGGTCTAGTTAGATTTTGTTAGATTGAATTAAGGCAAAGTTGTGAGTAGATTGCTTTTCTAAGGTTAAGTTACAACCAGGGGTGAAAGTATAATTAATTTCTTCCCAGTAAGTGACCTCCTATTTGTTTATGGGTCAAATCATAGAATTCCATATATAATCCCTATTAATTCAATAGGATCTCTGTTGGCCGTTGTAAAGATTTGTCATTTAACATTTATAAACTTTTATTGTGGCATAAACACAACCAGTCATTATGTTTTCATCTGATTGACAAACTATCACTTCAAAGGGCTCATTTACTAGGCTATCCGCGCACGTTCATCCACTCGCAATATATTTCCAGCCTCCATACAGTCGTGAATGGAGACATATGTTACACAAAACACCAAAAAGTGTAATGACATTTGGCCAGAATTTATGCGTCCACTGCTTTCTGCGCACGTCACGTTATCGGCCACTCTTCTCTGCCTTGGCGAAATGTATGTGTTCTCGTGGAACCACATCGCATTTTGGAGCGTAGGCTATAGGCTACCACCCGTTTTCAAGTACATTCGCTCATTTTTCATGCCTCTGACATACGGTAATGATAAAAAGTGGTGTAATAGCCTACAGGTTTCTTGATTTTTTTTAAATTATTGTGATAGGCTCCTGTTTTACCAGTACAAAGTCAAATTGTGTAGAGAGCTGTGTAGAGAGCGGATTGGGGTCACTATCAATCAAGGACTCCTGACTGACAATTATCAATCGTATGAACCCACTACAATCTGACCCGCCGAGCGTCGAATGCTTTGCCATGCTTATTTATAAGAAAATGAACGCATATAGTTAGTTTTTAGTCATGGTTGGTGACATTGCAGAAACCCGTATGGAAACTGCATATTTGTTCCGCCATTACATTTAGTACAATGATTGCTCGATGAAATAGATAGGCCTACAAGATTTTAGAGAAATATTTGTGATCTATTCTTTGGAGAACTTGGCAGTGGATTAGGGATAGGCCCCTACCACAAATAGCCGAGACATCATTAGGCACACGTTGAATCTAATTGCAGGACAGACATAGTGAACCGCACCATGAATTCCCTGCTTTTTTACGACACTTTTCGAGATACATAAATAAGAAGTATCAGGCGCAATGATTTTACCATTATCAGCCACTTGGGGGCGCACCACGCCCGTGTTATTTCTGAGAACACCGGTTTCTATCGTCACTGACACTATCACTATCATGGGCTACAGTGCTGTATCATGAGTGATGAGTCAAATTACAAATTAATGTCTTAGGAACAGAATACTTAAAGTAATAGACTAGGATATAATATCAAATCTTAGTAGGCACTTGCCGTGCTGCTTCCTCGTTTTTTTTTATTAGTCGTATGTACGGGATACGCAGGCCGTGGTGCACACTCGATGGTGCAGCGGTAGTATTTCAACAGGACCCGGGGCAGCGTGCCGAATTTCTTCAGCCGCCTTAGGAAGTAGAGACGCCGTTGTGCCCTCTTGACAATAGTGGTGGTGTTGTTGGTCCATGACAAGTCCTTGGTGATGTGGATGCCGAGAAACTTAAAACTCATGACTCTCTACTGCAGCTCTTATCCAGCGCGACTTACAGTTAGTGAGTGCATACATTTTCATACTGGTCCCCCGTGGGAATCGAACCCACAACCCTGGCGTTGCAAGCGCCATGCTCTACCAACTGAGCTACACGGGACTAGCTGATTGTTGACTTTCTAAAGTCAATAATCAACTCCTTTGTTTTGCTGATGTTGAGGGAGAGGGTATTGTCATGAAACAACAATGTCAGTTCACTTACCTCCTCCCTATTGGCCAGGGTTGGCCCACTGGTGGTTTTATTTGGCCCCTCAAGTTTTCTGAGCAAAAAATAATAATTAAAAATCAGGTATTGCTATCCCAAGTGGCGCAGTGGTCTAAGGCACAGCATCGCAGTGCTAGCTGTGCCACTAGAGATCCTGGTTCTAATCCAGGCTCTGTCGTAGCCGGCTGCGACCAGGAGACCCATGGGGCGGCACACAATTGGCCCAGGGTTGTGGCTTTGATTCCCACTGGGGGCCAGTATGAAAATAAAATAAAATAATGTATTCACTCACTTGCTCTGGATTAGAGTGTCTGCTAAATGACAAAAATGTAATGTATTTTTTTTACTTTTCATTGTTGGACATAAGACTGTAGAAACTACAGGAAATCAGTTCCACGTCGTTTTAATTTTGGAAATCGGTTCCCAAGTAGTCCCACTCATAATAGAGAGACACGTGATTGTATACAAATGTAAGCGAAGTTTGAAATGATGTTAGTCAAACATATATGTTTGGGCTTCTTGTGGTCAATTTGCAGTCTACAAATTATTTGTAATTATGTTCAGGCCCCCCAACCATCTGCTCAAGAAAAAATTGGCCGGCGGCTGAATCTAGTTGATGATCACTGCTATAGGCTGACTCGTGGTTGTTGGTTATCAGGGCTACAACCATTGTGTCGTCAGCAGACTTGATGATGGAATTGTTGCCGTACAAAGCCACGCAGTCGTGGGTGAACAGGGAGTACAGCAGAGGGCTGAGGACACCCCCTCTGTGGTCCCCTGTGTTAAGAGTCAGTGTGGAGGAGGTGTTGTTGCCAATCCTCACAGCCTCTGGTCTGCCCATCAGGAAGTCCAGGATCCAGTTGCAGAGGGTTGTGTCCAGACCCAGGGCTCTGAGCTTGGTGACGAGCTTCGAGGGAGCAATAGTGTTGAATGCTGAACTTTAGTCAATGAACAGCATTCTCACATAGGTGTTCCTCTTGTCCAGATGTGTTACTGCCGTGTGAATAGCGATGGAAATGGCATCTTCCGTGGATCTGTTGGAGCGGTAGGCAAATTGGAGTGGGTCCAGTGTGCCTGGCATGCACTCCCCGAATGACTGAAACACAGGCAGCCTATTACAATCGATGGGCCTATCTATTCCTCAAGAACCTCTTATTTCCCATAACACTTCATTGATTGACTGCTGCTGTTATGTCATTTCATGATAGGCCTGTGGGGTGGAAATGGTTTGCAGTCGACCATTATGAGGGAGTGAGTCATTTGGTATGGCTATTGTACTGAAAATGCTTTTTAAAGATGGGAAATTATGATACATTATTGCTAATGACAAATGCACACAGGGATGCACACCACTTTTTCAGGTAGTTTGTTGTGATTGGGATTTCTAGAGCTGTTGTTGTGTATGTGATCGTGGCTATATTTCATGACTAACTTGCACTCATACAAAAAAAAACCCAGGATGGGATCCTTTGATCTTCTTCCCACTGAATGTGTTATGTAATGCTGCCAGTCTCTTTGTCTTCACACAAATTACCATGGGAAATGTGCTGCCTGTGCTCATCTTTCAGTTGTGCTGCTGGTCCACAGATTTAGGATTGGTGCTGCTGGTCCACATATTTAGGATTGGTGCTGCTGGTCCACAGATTTAGGATTGGTGCTGCTGGTACACTGATTTAGGATTGCCACTCGGATGATGGAAACAAAAGGGATGGTTCTACAGAGAATGATGAGTCTTTTTTAAAGGAAAAGATTGCAAAGAGAAAGATTTACAGATTGTAAAGATAACTGTTCATATTATGCTTGGTCTTTGACACAACATAAACAAGTCAAAATTACTTATTTTTTGTGGCCTTCAACAACAATTTTAGCTTATCCATCAGCGTTCAACAGTACATTAAATTGAATAGGCTTATGTTGAATTTCATTTGCTGCCTAGTTTGGTTTCTCTCTCTCTCTCTCTCTCTCTCTCTCTCTCTCTCTCTCTCTCTCTCTCTCTCTCTCTCTCTCTCTCTCTCTCGCCCTCGCTCTCTCTCTCTCTCTCTCTCTATCTCTCTATTACGAACGCAGGAACATCATGTGGTCCTGGCTTGGCGGTGTCGCTGAATCAAACAGTTGGATCGTGGTAGGTGCTGTGTCACACAAGCAGCCACAGCTTACGTCTGTGCAATTTTAATGCGGCATCCACTCAGGACAGGATAGTGACTGTGCGAACTCTGAGAGACGCGCAACTTTGTTTATTTCTACCGACTTGACCTCGGGATATGAAGTAGAGCTGTTACCAGATTTCAAAGAACGACTTGCACACTAAAACATTTGATTTATTCTCGTGGGGAGTAAGACGCATATTTGAAAATGAACCCTCCGTGTGCGCGCTGTGGGAAAATTGTCTATCCGACGGAGAAAGTCAACTGCCTTGATAAGGTGAGATGATCACAATTTCAATGCACTGTTATGATGACGTCTATATCAGAATTGACTGCGCTGTATTTTTCAGGAGTCTGTTGGGGGATTTTTAAAACTTTGATTCAAACTTATCAGAATAGCCTACATTTGACTATACAAAAAGTTATTGTTTTTGTGTGGTTTTGGTTAGCTTGTGTTACTCTCATGGTAAGTGTATTATAATAACCTATCTATTGTAGTATATACTAAGAAAAAGGGCTTCCATCTCCTACGGGGACAGTTGGAAACCCTTTTAGGTTCTAGATAGCATCTTTTTTTCTAAGAGTGTAGGAGGATGCATCATATTGACATGGCTAGGGGATGGAATAGACTGCAAGTTTACCCTTTATCCCCTGAAGGACATATTCTCAGATTTGTACAATAGGGAATGACTGGCATTGTCTTGCATGTGATCCTTTCTTTTTTACCTGCGCATCCTTTTTGTGCACTTGATCAAAATATGAATTCTGGTTTATGGTTGAATATGGCCTACAACTAGTTAATGATCGATTAATAGCTACTTTGCATTATTTTTGTCTATATCAGACCTAGGTCTATACTACCCTACTACTACTGCTACTACTGCTACTGCTACTGCTACTACTACTACTATGTTTACCACTACTACTACTGCTACTGCTACTACTACTACTATGTTTACCACCACTACTACTGCTACTACTACTACTACTACTACTACTACTTTTACCACTACTACTACTACTACTACTACTACTACTACTACTACTACTACTACTACTACTACTACAGTTTAAT
The DNA here is from genome assembly GCF_964263955.1 of Coregonus lavaretus. Taxonomy (NCBI): domain Eukaryota; kingdom Metazoa; phylum Chordata; class Actinopteri; order Salmoniformes; family Salmonidae; genus Coregonus; species Coregonus lavaretus. The sequence goes on from NC_140021.1 coordinate 9,573,815, forward strand.
AATAGTAAGGTTCTTTAGGAGTGAGCGTCTTATGTCAAAGTTGTCGAAGACCAACCCTATATAGCCTTTATCTTGACCACTTTTGTAAACTATCAACTTTTCCGCAGGCCTACCCATTACCTAAACCCCTAACCCTGGTCCTGGCCATATGGCTTTTTGGCACCAATGTGGCACACTTTCTGAGGACATCACACACATGCAATCCACATGAACACATCATGGGCATTGAATACTGTCTGGCACCCATCCAAACAAATCCATGGCCGAAAAGCCAGTGGACAGTCGTAGCACCGGTATATCTGCAACCAAATGCATGGCCTATTGTAGGCCTACAGCTCAGAACCCTATACATACACCAGAGACATATTCTTAGTAAAATGATTTACTCAATTTAGAATCAGTAATCTCCTCAGAATGAGTTGAAATAGATAACCTTTTTTAAATTAATAAACCTTTCTTCTTGAGGGCCTTATTAATTCACAAACTGGTCATTTTTGTTAGAACCACTTCTCTTGGTTGTGATAATAGAAATCTGGAATATCAGTAATCTCTACGCCTCCAATTAATAACGGCGATTATTGATTCACAATTATCAGATTTGAGCACCGGCACAAGGTCAAACTGACTTGAAATATAATTTGTGTTTTCTTTTCCAGAATTGGCATAAAGGATGCTTCCACTGTGAGGTGTGCAAAATGACCCTCAACATGAAGAACTACAAAGGCTATGATAAGAAGCCCTACTGCAATGCGTGAGTACAGTTGTTGCTTTAGCTATTTATTTGCTTTGGTTTTAGGGCTTGTCAGGGGTCTTAAAGTGTTTAGTTGATGAAGTGGTAGACATAGAGTATGGACACATGGGCATTGGGCATTAATGGGCAATGCATGTATAGTGGAGGTGATTTGGAATCACGCTCTCGTAATGAGGTGGCCCTGCCTGACACTTTATCTTTCAGGTTTCAGGAGAAGACCCAGATGCAGACAGTGTTGAAGTAACAAAAGTTTATTACAAAAACAGGGGGCAGGCAAACGACAGGTCAAGAGCAGGCAGAGGTCAGTAATCCAGATCAGAGTCCAAAAGGTACAGAATGGCAGGCAGTCTCAGGGTCAGGGCAGGCAGAGGTCAATAATCCAGGGTGGTGTGACCAGGTACAGAATGGCAGCCAGGCTCCGGGTTAGGGCAGGCAGAATGGTCAAAACCAGGAAAACTAGAAAACAGGAACTTGAGAAAGACAGGAGCAATGGGAAAACCGCTGGTAGGCTTGACGAAACAAAACGAACTGGCAACAGACAAACAGAGAACACAGGTATAAATACACTGGGGATAATGGGGAAGATGGGCGACACCTGGAGGGGGGTGGAGACAATCCCAAAGACAGGTGAAACAGATCAGGGAGGCCTCCTGAATGAAGCAGCAGTCTAAGGCTCTGCATCGCAGTGCAAGCTGCATTACTACAGATCCTGGTTCGATATAGGGCTGTGTCGCAGCCGGCCGCGACCGGGAGACCCATGAGGCGATGCACAATTGGCCCAGCGTCATCCGGGTTAGGGGAGGTTTTGGCCGGCCGGGATGTCCTTGTCCCATCGCGCTGTAGCGACTCCTGTGGCGGGCCGGGCACATGCACGCTGACGCAGTCGCCAGGTGTACAGTGTTTCCTCCGACACATTGGTGCTGCTGGCTTCCGGGTTAAGCATGCATTGTGTCAAGAAGCAGTGCGGCTTGGCGGGGTTGTGTTTCGGAGGATGCATGGCTCTCGACCTTCGCCTCTCCTGAGTCCGTACAGGAGTTACAGCGATGGGACAAGACTGTAACTACCAATTGGATATGACGAAATTGGGGAGTAAAGGGGGTAAATATATATATATATATATATATATATATATATATATATATATATATATATATATATATATATATATATATATATATATATATACAGTGAGGGAAAAAAGTATTTGATCCCCTGCTGATTTTGTACGTTTGCCCACTGACAAAGAAATGATCATTCTATAATTTTAATGGTAGGTTTATTTGAACAGTAAGAGATAGAATAACACAAAAAAAATCCAGAAAAACGCATGTCAAAAATGTTATAAATTGATTTGCATTTTAATGAGGGAAATAAGTATTTGACCCCCTCTCAATCAGAAAGATTTCTGGCTCCCAGGTGTCTTTTATACAGGTAACGAGCTGAGATTAGGAGCACACTCTTAAAGGGAGTGCTCCTAATCTCAGTTTGTTACCTGTATAAAAGACACCTGTCCACAGTAGCAATCAATCAAACAGATTCCAAACTCTCCACCATGGCCAAGACCAAAGAGCTCTCCAAGGATGTCAGGGACAAGATTGTAGACCTACACAAGGCTGGAATGGGCTACAAGACCATCGCCAAGCAGCTTGGTGAGAAGGTGACAACAGTTGGTGTGATTATTCACAAATTAACTGTCAATCCCCCTCGGCCTGGGGCTCCATGCAAGATCTCACCTCGTGGAGTTGCAATGATCATGAGAACGGTGAGGAATCAGCCCAGAACTACACGGGAGGATCTTGTCAATGATCTCAAGGAAGCTGGGACCATAGTCACCAAGAAAACAATTGGTAACACACTAGGCCGTGAAGGACTGTAATCCTGCAGCACCCGCAAGGTCCCCCTGCTCAAGAAAGCACATATACAGGGCCGTCTTAAGTTTGTCAATGAACATCTGAATGATTCAGAGGAGAACTAGGTGAAAGTGTTGTCATCAGATGAGACCAAAATGGAGCTCTTTGGCATCAACTCAACTCGCCGTGTTTGGAGGAGGAGGAATGCTGCCTATGACCCCAAGAACACCATCCCCACTGTCAAACATGGAGGTGGAAACATTATGCTTTGGGGATGTTTTTCTGCTAAGGGGACAGGACAACTTCACCCCATCAAAGGGACAATGGACGGGGCCATGTATCGTCAAATCTTGGGTGAGAACCTCCTTCCCTCAGCCAGGGCATTGAAAATGGGTCGTGGATGGGTATTCCAGCATGACAATGACCCAAAACACACGGCCAAGGCAACAAAGGAGTGGCTCAAGAAGAGGCACATTAAGGTCCTGGAGTGGCCTAGCCAGTCTCCAGACCTTAATCCCATAGAAAATCTGTGGAGGGAGCTGAAGGTTCGAGTTGCCAAACATCAGCCTCGAAACCTTAATGACTTGGAGAAGATCTGCAAAGAGGAGTGGAACAAAATCCCTCCTGAAATGTGTGCAAACCTGGTGGCCAACTACAAGAAACGTCTGACCTCTGTGATTGCCAACAAGGGTTTTGCCACCAATTACTAAGTCATGTTTTGCAGAGGGGTCAAATACTTTTTTCCCTCATTAAAATGCAAATCAATTTATAACATTTTTGACATGCGTTTTTTTCTGGATTTTTTTGTTGTTATTCTGTCTCTCACTGTTCAAATAAACCTACCATTAAAATGATAGACTGATTATGTCTTTGTCAGTGGGCAAACGTACAAAATCAGCAGGGGATCCAATACTTTTTTCACTCACTGTATATATATACAGTTGAAGTCGGAAGTTTACATACACCTTAGCCAAATACATTTAAACTCAGTTTTTCACAATACCTGACATTTAATCCTAGTAAAAAATTCCCTGTCAGTTAGGATCACCACTTTATTTTAAGAATGTGAAATGTCAGAATAATAGTAGAGAGAATGATTTATTTCAGCTTTTATTTCTTCATCACATTCCCAGTGGGTGAGAAGTTTACATACACTCAATTAGTATTTGGTAGCATTGCCTTTAAATTGTTTAACTTGGGTCAAACGTTTCAGGGAGCCTTCCACAAGCTTCCCACAATAAGTTGGGTGAATTTTGGCCCATTCCTCCAAACAGAGCTGGTGAAACTGAGTCAGGTTTGTAGGCCTCCTTGCTCACACACACATTTTCAGTTCTGCCCACACATTTTCTATAGGATTGAGGTCAGGGCTTTGTGATGGCCACACCAATACCTTGACATTGTTGTCCTTAAGCCATTTTGCCACAACTTTGGAAGTATGCTTGGGGTCATTGTCCATTTGGAAGAGCCATTTGCGACCAAGCTTTAACTTCCTGACTGATGTCTTGAGATGTTGCTTCAATATATCCACATAATTTTCCTTCCTCATGATGCCATCTATTTTGTGAAGTGCACCAGTCCCTCCTGCAGCAAAGCACCCCCACAGCATGATGCTGCCACCCCCCATGCTTCACGGTTGGGATTGTGTTCTTCGGCTTGCAAGCCTACCCCTTTTTCCTCCAAACATAACGATGGTCATTATGGCCAAACAGTTCTATTTTTGATTCATCAGACCAGAGGACATTCTTTGTCCCCATGTGCAGTTGCAAACCGAAGTCTGGCTTTTTTATGGCGGTTTTGGAGCAGAGGCTTCTTCCTTGCTGAGCGGCCTTTCAGGTTATGTCGATAAAGGACTCGTTTTACTGTGGATATAGATACTTTTGTACCTGTTTCCTCCAGCATCTTCACAAGGTCCTTTGCTGTTGTTCTGGGATTGATTTGCACTTTTCGAACCAAAGTACATTCATCTCTAGGAGACAGAATGCGTCTCCTTCCTGAGCGGTATGACAGCTGCGTGGTCCCATGGTGTTTATACTTGCGTACTATTGTTTGTACAGATGAACGTGGTACCTTTAGGCGTTTGGAAATTGCTCCCAAGGATGAACCAGACTTGTGGAGGTCTACAATTTTTTTTCTGAGTTCTTGGCTGATTTCTTTTGATTTTCCCATGATGTCAAGCAAAGAGGCACTGATTTTGAAGGTAGGCCTTGAAATACATCCACAGGTACACCTCTAATTGACTCAAATTATGTCAATTAGCCTATCAGAAGCTTCTAAAGTCATGACATTGTTTTCTGGAATTTTCCAAGCTGTTTAAAGGCACAGTCAACTTAGCGTATGTAAACTTCTGACCCACTGGAATTGTGATACAGTGAACTATAAGTGAAATAATCTGTCTGTAAACAATTGTTGGAAAAATTACTTGTGTCATGCACAAAGTAGATGTCCTAACCGACTTGGCAAAACTATAGTTTGTTAAAAAGACATTTGTGGAGTGGTTGAAAAACGACTTTTAATGACTCCAACCTACAGTGGGGAAAAAAAGTATTTAGTCAGCCACCAATTGTGCAAGTTCTCCCTCTTAAAAAGATGAGAGAGGCCTGTAATTTTCATCATAGGTACACGTCAACTATGACAGACAAAATGAGGAAAAAATATCCAGAAAATCACATTGTAGGATTTTTAATGAATTTATTTGCAAATTATGGTGGAAAATAAGTATTTGGTTAATAACAAAAGTTTCTCAATACTTTGTTATATACCCTTTGTTGGCAATGACACAGGTCAAACGTTTTCTGTAAGTCTTCACAAGGTTTTCACACACTGTTGCTGGTATTTTGGCCCATTCCTCCATGCAGATCTCCTCTAGAGCAGTGATGTTTTGGAGCTGTCGCTGGGCAACACGGACTTTCAACTCCCTCCAAAGATTTTCTATGGGGTTGAGATCTGGAGACTGGCTAGGCCACTCCAGGACCTTGAAATGCTTCTTACGAAGCCACTCCTTCGTTGCCCGGGCGGTGTGTTTGGGATCATTGTCATGCTGAAAGACCCAGCCACGTTTCATCTTCAATGCCCTTGCTGATGGAAGGAGGTTTTCACTCAAAATCTTACAATACATGGCCCCATTCATTCTTTCCTTTACACGGATCAGTCGTCCTGGTCCCTTTGCAGAAAAACAGCCCCAAAGCATGATGTTTCCACCCCCATGCTTCACAGTAGGTATGGTGTTCTTTGGATGCAACTCAGCATTCTTTGTCCTCCAAACACGACAAGTTGAGTTTTTACCAAAAAGTTATATTTTGGTTTCATCTGACCATATGACATTCTCCCAATCCTCTTCTGGATCATCCAAATGCACTCTAGCAAACTTCAGACGGGCCTGGACATGTACTGGCTTACGCAGGGGGACACGTCTGGCACTGCAGGATTTGAGTCCCTGGCGGCGTAGTGTGTTACTGATGGTAGGCTTTGTTACTTTGGTCCCAGCTCTCTGCAGGTCATTCACTAGGTCCCCCCGTGTGGTTCTGGGATTTTTGCTCACCGTTCTTGTGATCATTTTGACCCCACGGGGTGAGATCTTGCGTGGAGCCCCAGATCGAGGGAGATTATCAGTGGTCTTGTATGTCTTCCATTTCCTAATAATTGCTCCCACAGTTGATTTCTTCAAACCAAGCTGCTTACCTATTGCAGATTCAGTCTTCCCAGCCTGGTGCAGGTCTACAATTTTGTTTCTGGTGTCCTTTGACTGCTCTTTGGTCTTGGCCATAGTGGAGTTTGGAGTGTGACTGTTTGAGGTTGTGGACAGGTGTCTTTTATACTGATAACAAGTTCAAACAGGTGCCATTAATACAGGTAACGAGTGGAGGACAGAGGAGCCTCTTAAAGAAGAAGTTACAGGTCTGTGAGAGCCAGAAATCTTGCTTGTTTGTAGGTGACCAAATACTTATTTTCCACCATAATTTGCAAATAAATTCATAAAAAATCCTACAATGTGATTTTCTGGATTTTTCTCTCTCAATTTGTCTGTCATAGTTGACGTGTACCTATGATGAAAATTACAGGCCTCTCTCATCTTTTTAAGTGGGAGAACTTGCACAATTGGTGGCTGACTAAAGACCTTTTTTCCCCACTGTAGGTGAGTGTGCCGAAACACAGCCTCTAAGTCTGCAAACAGAACACACTTTGTCCTACCCTATACACACAGCCTATAGCATTTGCTTTATGGCTACTTTGGGTGAAAATGAACCCTGACCTTCAGGGCCATAAAGCTATTTCCTCTCCCAGTGGGGGAGACTAATAGAATGTATTCTTTGTTTCACCCAAGCCCACCTATTTCATTATGATACTACACCTCTCCATAGCCTCTAGAAGCCTTTAGTGTTCTGACTATATTCCCTATGTGGAATGTCCCACAAGGTCTTTGCAAAGTCATTATTTCAAGTGACGGGGCCAATAGAAAGATCATAGTTGAACTGTGCCTGAAAACAAACAAAAGTTTCTGTATGGCTGTGCATGTTTGAAAACTGGCGCACACACTTTGTCATGGTCATCAGTATGAAGGTGTTCCTCAATATGTTGGGGTGGTTCACTCTTTTCAGCACCACCCCCACGGGTTCCAAACCTTGGGTCAGTACCTCAAAGGTTCTTATAAAACCAAGTTTCTTGGGAATTCTGCATGCAGTCTCAATTTGGTGTTTGTCCTATTTTGTGAATTCTTGGTTGGTGAGCGGACCCCAGACCTCATAACCATAAAGGGCAATGGGTTCTATGACTGATTAAACTATTTCTAGCCAGATCCTAATTGGTATGTCAAATTTTATGTTCCTTTTGATGGTGTAGAAGGCCGTTCTTGCCTTTTGTGTGTCTCTCTCTCTCTCTCTCTCTCTCTCTCTCTCTCTCTCTCTCTCCTACTCTCACTCACTCTCTTGCTCTCTCAGTCTCTCTTTCACTCTCTCTCAAACTTTTTGGAAAAAGTAATGCTTCTTAGCCTTTGACCTCCAGGGTAAAGCTTCTCTTCCAGAGTCTCGGGACATAATCTACCAAGTTGTAATAATGGATGCTTTTCCCACTGGCTCCTCTGTGTCTAAGTATTATAAGATCTTGGTTTCTCCAGTATCTCCCTGTATGCATGCATATGTTTGTCAGGTTTTGGGTCATGATGGGGTAAAACAGTTGTAATAAACTCTCAAATCTTACAGATTGTGCTTTGCATTTACATTTTGGTCATATTTTAGTCTTATACCGAGTGACTAACAGTCAGTCCTGGGTTGGTATGAGACCCAGGAGTCACTCGCTCCAGCGCTCACCTCCGCTTAATCGGAGGTCAAGGAAGACTGTGAGGTCAATTACATATCAGGGGATGAGAAAATATTGAATCAGCCATTCCTGGCTCTTTTAAATGAGCCTGTGTGACACTGAGTTCCCAGTTCATCACTCATATTTAAGCATCCACTCTTGCAAAGCATTATTGCAGTGTAGAGGAAGGCTTGTGTTCAGTCATGCCAATTCCATCTTTTAAATGCAAATGTCTCTATAAAATATTAATATTGAATTAACATCTCTTTTTAAGTTAGAATAATTAGATTATGTTATGTAATCTGACTTCTCAATTGAAAGTGATGATGCAAAGATGTATCCCATTTCTGAGTCTGTCTGGTGTACTGTGTCTTATAGTTTAAAACCAAACCAAATATTGTATTTCCATAATATATTTTTATTTCATGTCTACAGTTACCATTACTCTACCATATGAGCCAGTGATAGACATGGATCATTTAGCTTTTTGAATTTAGGTGTACATAAAAAAAAAAAAAAAATGGGGGATAAAATATTGAATTTGGCCTTTACTACTGTAGCCCATAGAAACACATTAAATAACACATTCATAAATGGCAAAAAAAAGACAGTCAAACAATGAATATCCATTTTATGAGAATGGTGATGATGACATGAGGGATTTTCAACTACTGCCATTAAGGGATATGAGAAATGCCCCAAAAGCTTAGTAGCATTTCAAACACACAAGATAAGAGGATGTTTCATTGTACACAACACATACAGGAGTTGACAATGTTCTTTTGTCTGATCGACTCAGAGACAACGTCATTTGTCATGCAGACAAGAGATATGAGGGAAACTTATGTAACTCTCTAATCTTTTATGAGACAACCCAGAACTGAAAAGCTGTGAAAAGGCAGAGATCTGAAACAGAGTATCTTTTATAGAAGATACGCTCCAGAATGTTATGCATGAAAATAGTTGAACAAGTGAAAGCAAAACGAGTTATGTGTTGCATCGAAGCATGTGATTTTGACCTAATTAGGTATTTGATCAAATACAGCCAAGTTGCTTTTTATTTATTTTATATAATCCCCCCAACCACAAAGTGTTCCTGCTGCACAAGGGGTGCATCTCAATAGTCGCAAGCGGCATCCTCACCTCATCTCCTTTCCTCTACTTACTACACTAACATGCTGCTAAATGGCTGGTAAATGGCATATACTGTATATGATTATATATTATAACATCAAAGAACAGGAAAGGTGAAAGTGATTTCCAAGTCATTCAGTTCTAGCATCCTCCATATTGCTATTCACCTTAACTATCTTTTCAGATCAGCAAAGATTAAGGAAAGGAGACGAGGAGAGGAAGCCACTTTAAGACAATTGAGAAACACCTGGCGACTAACAGAAGTACCAGTGAAGTGGCACACTTGATGACTGAGCTCAATGATCAGAGCTTCGATATAATAGAGTGCTGGTGTCGTGTTCATTTGGATTACTGATGCCTGAGCTCATTAATCAAACCAAATTGTATTTGTCACATGCGCTGAATACAACAATGCAGTTTTAAGAAAATAGAGTTAAGAAAATATTTACTAAATACAATAAAATATAAAAAATATTTAAAAAAGTAACACAATAAAATTACAGAGTCAATGTGCGGGGGTACAGGTAAGTCGAGGTAATTTGTACATGTAGGCAGGGGTAAAGTGACTATGCATAGATAATAAACAGCGAGTAGCAGCAGTGTAAAAACAAAGGGGGGGTGGTGTCAATGCAAATAGTCCGGGTGGCCATTTCATTAATTGTTCAGCAGTCTTATGGCTTGGGGGTAGAAACTGTTAAGGAGCCTTTTGGACCTAGACTTGGCGCTCTGGTACCGCTTGCCGTGCGGTAGCAGAGAGAACAGTCTATGACTTGATTGGAGTCCACATGTGGTAAATTCAATTGATTGGACATGATTTGGAAAGGTACACACCTGTCTATATAAGGTCCTACAGTTGGCAGTGCATGTCAGAGCGAAAACCAAGCCATGAGGCCGAAGGAATTGTCTTTAGAGCTTCGAGACCGGATTGTGTCGAGGCACAGATCTGGGGAAGGGTACCAATTATGTTTTGCAACATTAAGGGTCCCCAAGTACATAGTGGCCTACATCATTCTTAAATGGAATAAGTTTGGAACCACCAAGACTCTTCCTAGAGCTGGCTGCCCGGCCAAACTGAGCAATCGTTGGAGAAGGGCCTTGGTCAGGGAGGTGACCAAGAACCCAATGGTCACTGATAGAGCTCCAGAGTTCCTCTGTGGAGATGGGAGAACCTTCCAGAAGGACAACCATCTCTGCAGCACCCCACCAATCAGGCCTTTATGGTAGAGTGGCCAGACAGAAGCCACTCCTCAGTAAAAGGCACATGATAGCCCGCTTGCAGTTTTCCAAAAGGCACTTAATGGATTCAGACCATGAGAAACAAGATTCTCTGGTCTGATGAAACCAAAATTAAACTCTTTTTTTTATTTATTTTTAACCTTTATTTAACCAGGTAAGCCAGTTGAGAAAAAGTTCTCATTTACAACTGCGACCTGGCCAAGATAAAGCAAAGCAGTGCGATAAAAACAACAACACAGAGTTACATATGGGGTAAAAAAAAAAACATAAAGTCAAAAAAATACAACAGAAAATATATATACAGTGTGTGCAAATGTAGCAAGTTATGGAGGTAAGGCAATAAATAGGCTATAGTGCAAAGTAATTACAATTAGTATTAACACTGGAATGCTAGATGTGCAAGAGATTATGTGCAAATAGAGATACTGGGGTGCAAAAGAGCAAAATAAATAACAATATAGGGATGAGGTAGTTGGGTGGGCTAATTTCAGATGGGCTGTGTACAGGTGCAGTGATCGGTAAGGTGCTCTGACAACTGATGCTTAAAGTTAGTGAGGGAGATAAGAGTCTCCAGCTTCAGAGATTTTTGCAATTCCTTCCAGTCATTGGCAGCAGAGAACTGGAAGGAATGGCGGCCAAAGGAGGTGTTGGCTTTGGGAATGACCAGTGAGATATACCTGCTGGAGCGCAGACTACGGGTGGGTGCTGCTATGGTGACCAATGAGCTAAGATAAGGCGGGGATTTGCCTAGCAGTGATTTATAGATGGCCTGGAGCCAGTGGGTTTGACGACAAACATTTAGTGAGGACCAGCCAACAAGAGCGTACAGGTCACAGTGGTGGGTAGTGTATGGGGCTTTGGTGACAAAACGGATGGCACTGTGATAGACTACATCCAATTTGCTGAGTAGAGTGTTTTTAGGCTATTTTGTAAATGACATCGCCGAAGTCAAGGATCGGTAGGATAGTCAGTTTTACGAGGGCATGTTTGGCAGCTTGAGTGAAGGAGGCTTTGTTGCGAAATAGGAAGCCGATTATAGATTTAACTTTGGATTGGAGATTCTTAATGTGAGTCTGGAAGGAGAGTTTACAGTCTAACCAGACACCTAGGTATTTGTAGTTGTCCACATACTCTAGGTCAGACCCGTCGAGAGTGGTGATTCTAGTCGGCTGGGCGGGTGCCAGCAGCGTTCGATTGAAGAGCATGCATTTAGTTTTACTAGTGTTTAAGAGCAGTTGGAGGCTACTGAAGGAGTGTTGTATGGCATTGAAGCGCGTTTGGAGGTTTGTTAACACAGTGTCCAATGATCGGCCAGATGTATACAAAATGGTGTCGTCTGCGTAGAGGTGGATCTGAGAGTCACCAGCAGCAAGAGCGACATCATTGATATACACAGAGAAAAGAGTCGGCCCAAGAATTGAACCCTGTGGCACCCCCATAGAGACTGCCATAGGTCCAGACAACAGGCCCTCCGATTTGACACATTGAAGTCTATCTGAGAAGTAGTTGGTGAACCAGGCGAGGCAGTCATTTGAGAAACCAAGGCTATTTAGTCTGCCAATAAGAATGCGGTGGTTGACAGAGTCAAAAGCCTTGGCCAGGTCGATGAAGACGGCTGCACAGTACTGTCTATTATCGATCGCGGTTATAATATCATTTAGGACCTTGAGCGTGGCTGAAGTGCACCCATGACCAGCTCGGAAACCGGATTGCATAGCGGAGAAGGTACGGTGGGATTCGAAATGGTCGGTGATCTGTTTGTTAACTTGGCTTTCAAATACTTTCGAAAGGCAGGGCAGGATGGATATAGGTCTGTAACAGTTTAGATCTAGAGTGTCACCCCCTTTGAAGAGGGGGATGACCACGGCAGCTTTCCAATCTCTGGGGATCTCAGACGTTACGAAAGAGAGGTTGAACAGGCTAGTAATAGGGGTTGCGACAATTTCGGCGGCTAGTTTTAGAAAGAAAGGGTCCAGATTGTCTAGCCCAGCTGATTTGTAGGGGTCCAGATTTTGCAGCTCTTTCAGAACATCAGCTGTCTGAATTTGTGTGAAGGAGAAGCGGGGGGGGCATGGGCAAGTTGCAGCGGAGGGTGCAGAGTTGGTGGCCGGGGTAGTGGTAGCCAGGTGGAAAGCATGGCCAGCCGTAGAAAAATGCTTGTTGAAATTCTCGATTATTGTAGATTTATCGGTGGTGATAGTGTTTCCTAGCCTCAGTGCAGTGGGCAGCTGGGAGGAAGTGCTCTTATTCTCCATGGACTTTACAGTGTCCCAAAACTTTTTGGAGTTAGTGCTACAGGATGCAAATTTCTGTTTGAAAAAGTTAGCCTTTGCTTTCCTGACTGCTTGTGTATATTGGTTCCTAACTTCCCTGAAAAGTTGCATATCGCGGGGGCTATTTGATGCTAATGCAGTACGCCACAGGATGTTTTTGTGCTGGTCAAGGGCAGTCAAGTCTGAGGAGAACCAGGGGCTATATCTGTTCTTAGTTCTGTATTTTTTGAATGGGGCATGTTTATTTAAGATTGAGAGGAAATTACTTTTAAAGAACAACCAGGCATCCTCTACTGACGGAATGAGATCTATATCCATCCAGGATACCTGGGCCAGGTCAATTAGGAAGGCCTGCTCGCTAAAGTGTTTTAGGGAGCGTTTGACAGTGATGAGGGGTGGTCGTTTGACCGCGGACCCGTTATGGACGCAGGCAATAAGGCAGTGATCGCTGAGATCCTGGTTGAAGACAGCGGAGGTGTATTTAGAGGGTAAGTTAGTCAGGATGATATCTATGAGGGTACCCATGTTTACGGATTTAGGGTTGTACCTGGTAGGTTCGTTGATAATTTGTGTGAGATTGAGGGCATCTAGTTTGGATTGTAGGATGGCCGGGGTGTTAAGCATATCCCAATTTAGGTCACCAAGCAGTACAAACTCTGAGGATAAATGGGGGGCAATCAATTCACATATGGTGTCCAGGGCACAGCTGGGGGCTGAGGGGGGTCTGTAGCAAGCGGCAACAGTGAGAGACTTATTTCTGGAAAGGTGGATTTTTAGAAGTAGAAGCTCAAACTGTTTGGGCACAGACCTGGATAGTATGATAGAGCTCTGCAGGCTATCTCTACAGTAGATTGCAACTCCACCCCCTTTGGCAGTTCTATCTAGACGGAAAATGTTATAGTTGGGGGTGGAAATTTCAGAATTTTTGGTGGCCTTCCTTGCACATTCCCTATGGTGAAGCATTTTTGGTGGCCTTCCTTGCACCATCCCTATGGTGAAGCATGGTGTTGGCAGCATCATGCTGTGGGGATGTTTTTCAGCAGCAGGGACTGGGAGACTAGTCAGGATCGAGGGAAAGATGAACGGAACAAAGTACAGAGAGATCCTTGATGAAAACCTGCTCCAGAGTGCTCAGGACCTCCGACTGGGGCAAAGGTTCACCTTCCAAAAGGACAACGACCCTAAGCACACAGCCAATATAATGCAGGAGTGGCTTCGGGACAAGTCTCTGAACGTCTTTGAGTGGCAGAGCCTGGACTTGAACCCGATCGAACATCTCTTGAGAGACCTGAAAATAGCTGTGCAGCGACGCTCCCTATCCAACCTGACAGAGCTTGAGAGGATCTGCAGAGAAGAATGGGAGAAACTCCCCAAATACAGGTGTGCCAAGCTTGTAGCGTCAAACCCAAGAAGACTCAAGGCTGTAATCGCTGCCAAAGGTGCTTCAACAAAGTGCTGAGTAAAGGATCTGAATACTTACACTACCAGTCAAAAGTTTGGACACACCTACTCATTTAAGAGTTTTTCTTTATTTGTAGTTTCTTTATTTATACAGAAGATAGCCCTATTTGGTAAAATACCAAGTCCATATTATGGCAAGAACAGCTCAAATAAGCAAATAGAAACAACAGTCCATCATTACTTTAAGACATGAAGGTCAGTCAATACGTACAATTTCAAGAACTTTTAAAGTTTCTTCAAGTGCAGTCGAAAAAAACATCAAGCGCTATGATGAAACTGGCTCTCATGAAGACCGCCACAGGAATGGAAGACCCTGAGTTACCTCTGCTGCAGAGGATATGTTCATTAGAGTTACCAGCCTCAGAAATTGCAACCCAGAGTTCAAGTTTGTGATTTATGGTTCCAACCGCCATGGCTTTGTGAGACGCGGTGTGGGTGAACGGATGATCTCGGCATTTGTATTTTCCACCGTAAAGCATGGAGGAGGAGGTGTTATGGTGTGGGGGTGCTTTGCTGGTGACACTGTCTGTGATTTATTTAGAATTCAAGGCACACTTAACCAGCATGGCTACCACAGCATTCTGCAGCGATACGCCATCCCATCTGGTTTGGGCTTAGTGGGACTATCATTTGTTTTTCAACAGGACAATGACCCAACACACCTCCAGGCTGTGTAAGGGCTATTTGACCAAGAAGGAGAGTGATGGAGTGCTGTATCAGATGACCTGGCCTCCACAATCCCTCAACCTCAACCCAATTGAGATGGTTAGGGATGAGTCGGACTGCAGAGTGAAGGAAAAGCAGCCAACAAGTGCTCAGCATATGTGGGAACTCCTTCAAGACCGTTGGAAAAGCATTCCAGGTGAAGCTGGTTGAGAGAATGCAATGAGTGTGCAAAGCTGTCATCAAGACAAAGGGTGGCTATTTGAAGAATCTCAAATATAAAATATATTTTGATTTGTTTAACACTTTTTTGGTTACTACATGATTCCATATGTGTTATTTCATACTTTTGATATCTTCACTATTATTCTACAATGTAGAAAATAGTAAAAATAAAGAAAAACCCTGGAATGAGTAGGTGTGTCCAAACTTTTGACTGGTACCGAATGTAAATGTGATATTTCAGTTTTATTTTCTTTTATAAATTTGCAAACATTTCTAAAAACCTGTTTTTGCTTTGTCAGTATGGGGTATTGTGCGTAGATTGATGAGGGGAAAAAACTATTTAATCAATTTTAGAATAAGGCTGTAACATAACAACATGTGGAAAAGGTCAAGGGGTCTGAATACTTTCTGTATATGAATTTAATTTTAATTTATTCAAGTCAACGAAGTCTCAGTTAACAGTATTAGCTAAGGTGCCTTTAATGATGATGATCACAGATTATTGTGAAATAGAAACAAATTGGTTATTGGAAATTTGTGACAGGCACATGAAAATGTATTTCTTCGTGTGCAGTACACGATTTTGTATAGAGTGCATTTCAATCACAGATAAAGACCAACCCAATAACAGACCAATTTAATTTTACCCTTGCATTATGCTGATAAGGCTTAAAATAGATTTCTTAAGTAATTCCCATCAGTGTAATTGTTAAGTGATACAAACCCTGTTTAGAACCCCCCCCCCCCCCCCCTTCTCTCTCTCTCTCTCTCTCTCTCTCACTCTCTGCAATTGCTGAGGTTGTGTTGTGCTGTAAGGGAAGGGATGTATTCAGCCGGCACCAAGGGCAAGATGGATTATTCAGTGAAAGTCTTCATTTTAACCTCTTATCTCTTGAGTAAATCAGCCCAAAACAGCTTTTAATCACCTCGACAGCCGTGTAGATAATAATAGGTCTTTCTGGCTCCCCAAAGCTTTTCTGTAAAGTAATTATATTAAACTGTTTTTATCCTTTTGGGTACGTTACTGTACCTGGTTAGGCTTGAGAAGAGTAAAAATATGAAAACCTCACATATGCCCTAATGCACCACAGGTTCTCATTTTATCTGCGGGAATATATGTTTTTTGAACTGGCCATAAACATACTCTATAGATAGAGTAGGGATATTTAAGGGGAGGTTCATACCCTGATGAAGGCTCTTTAGCGAAAAGCTCGGTCAAATAGATCCACATCAAGAAGAAATTAGTGTATGCAACTTTCTTATTCATTTGTATGAAGTGGAGGTCCTGAGATCTGCCTGTTTTAGGGGTCACCGCCAGGATGAGAGGCTGTTGTAGAACATATGGACTAGCACCAGAGTAGACCTGTCCTGTCAGGGGGAATAAAGCCCAGCTTCAACAGCTCCGTTGTGGGGGAAAGGGCCCCCGGGGGTGGATGCGTGCCGCCCCATTTACGCAGACAGACAGCGGGGGGGGGGGGGGACATCGTCTGACACAGGGGCCATGGATCCACCCTAAGCCTGAGGGTAGATAATACATGTTATATGTAATGTAGTCTACAGTGTGGCTGAGGCAGAAGTAGGGCATTAGAGGCATGGTCCTCTCTTGGTCCATTCTATCTACAATGGACCCTATACAGGACAATCACACCGACAATGTAGAGTTTTTTCACAATAGTGTTTTTTGAGCATTAGCCTGCATTCCTGCTTGATGAAATATCACCCAGGTAGTATAACAAGACAGGAGGAATAATGTCTGTAGTGTCCATGTTAGGTACACGGCTGCCAGTTTAAAACCTTTTACTGTAGTGGGCTAAATCAGGATCACACAGAGTGTTTCTTGGTAGTCATAAACAAATCTAGTTTGAAACAAAAGTATACACCTCACACACATGGTTATGGGCTTAAAAAAAAGAAGACACCTGTACCATGTCAGATATAGAGTTGAGATGTATTCAATTTTGAGTTTGCATCCCAATATTACACTTTATATACATCACAGAAGACTGAAATATAACAAAACTGTTTGACATAGAAACACCGGATTTTCGGAGGGTTAAAAAAGTAATAATAATAATGTTTATTAATTATGAAAAATATTCCACCCATGAGGCCACTAGGTCCGAGCAGGAAGGGCTACAAGTCCTTGTCGATAGCTGATGAGGGGGAAGACAATGCGCTGGTCTTTTCTATACTTTGTGCAGCAACCTGCATAACGACACTTGGAGCTGATGCCATGTTTATTCCGCTTGGCTGAGCATCATACAACTGACGAGAGGGGTTCGCTTGTAAGAGGAGTACAAAGAGAGTATCTTGCACGGACGGATTTACCTGGAGTAGACTACACGTCCTTGGGAGGTTTTATTTCAGCCACTATTTCAGCCGCTAGAAGCCTATAGAGGGTGACTGGTCAGGATGGATGTGAAAGTCATATTCCATACATGGGAGATGACAGCATTAAGATTGTAATAAACTGTCTCAGCGTGCACAGTCACAGAACAGCCAAGAGAGGGAGAGCACAGATTTAGCCTGTCGGTGATTCAATTAATTCAGCATTGCTTAACAAGGTATGAGTGATGGTTTTGGTGTACGTGCATTTATTTGGGTGTGTGTTCAAAAATGAACATTGAGAGGGATGGCCGTCTGTCGCTTTCTCTGTTATCTCCCAGCAGGCCAAGGGAACAGGAAGTTGGAACCCCCACCCCCGGACATCAAAGCAACCATTGTTTCTCTCTCACACAGGAAAACAAAACAAAACATCCCAGAATAAGACCAACCTAGTGCTACTGCAGACTAGGAGGGTCACCCACAGTAACATCATAATGCCACAGTAACATTAAAACAATGCCCTCCACATCAGTCCTCACAATACGCCAGCCTCAGAGCATTGTAAATCTCAGCCGTTTCACCCGAATGATAAAAAACTTTCAATGTGAACAGGATGTCTCCGAGTGTATTATTGGAAACGGTGTCTGGAAAGACATGGGGGTTATATTTAGGCCTGACGCGCATGTGAGAACCAAATGTTTCAGTCATGTAAATTAAGCGCTTTTGGATTGGTTTCTCTTACCAGGGGGGATGCGAAGACCTATTTAGCCTTTTCTCATTTACTCAGTGTTGATTTGATTTATTTATTTACAAGGGATTATGAGCACACACTCACGCAAAGCATTGAAGTCTAAATGTATAACATTATCCGATTGAAGTGGTGCGTTTTGTGCAATTAGCTGAAACACCCCTCCAGTGCCAATTATCAACGAGAGTAATGAACTGGTAGATTATGACTCACAGTTTTTACATGTTGGAGATGAGAAATACACTGAGTATACAAAACATTAAGAACACCAGTATGTATCAATAATTACTTTATCCTATCCCAGGTATTCCTTAAAGAGGTGGGGTTTCAAATGTCTCTGGAAGGTGGTGAGTGACTCCGCTGCCCTGGCGTCGTGAGGGAGCTTGTTCCACCATTGGGGTGCCAGAGCAGCGAACAGTTTTGACTGGGCTGAGCGGGAACTATGCTTCCGCAGAGGAAGGGGAGCCAGCAGGCCAGAGGTGGATGAACGCA
This sequence comes from Coregonus lavaretus, assembly GCF_964263955.1. Classification (NCBI taxonomy): domain Eukaryota; kingdom Metazoa; phylum Chordata; class Actinopteri; order Salmoniformes; family Salmonidae; genus Coregonus; species Coregonus lavaretus. The sequence continues at coordinate 9,592,265 of NC_140021.1, forward strand.
ATGCCCTCGTTTGGGTGTAGGGACTGATCAGAGCCTGAAGGTACGGAGGTGCCGTTCCCCTCACAGCTCCATAGGCAAGCACCATGGTCTTGTAACAGATGCGAGCTTCAACTGGAAGCCAGTGGAGTGTGCAGAGGAGCGGGGTGACGTGAGAGAACTTGGGAAGGTTGAACACCAGACGGGCTGCGGCATTCTGGATGAGTTGTAGGGGTTTAATGGCACAGGCAGGGAGCCCAGCCAACAGCGAGTTGCAGTAATCCAGACGGGAGATGACAAGTGCCTGGATTAGGACCTGTGCCGCTTCCTGTGTAAGGCAGGGTCGTACTCTCCGAATGTTGTAGAGCATGAACCTACAGGATCGGGTCACCGCCTTGATGTTAGCGGAGAACGAGAGGGTGTTGTCCAGGGTCACGCCAAGGCTCTTCGCACTCTGGGAGGAGGACACAACGGAGTTGTCAACCGTGATGGCGAGATCATGGAACGGGCAGTCCTTCCCCGGGAGGAAGAGCAGCTCCGTCTTGCCAAGGTTCAGCTTGAGGTGGTGATCCGTCATCCATACTGATATGTCTGCCAGACATGCAGAGATGCGATTCGCCACCTGGTTATCAGAAGGGGGAAAGGAGAAGATTAGTTGTGTATCGTCAGCATAGCAATGATAGGAGAGGCCATGTGAGGATATGACAGAGCCAAGTGACTTGGTGGATAGCGAGAATAGGAGAGGGCCTAGAACTGAGCCCTGGGGGACACCAGTGGTGAGAGCACGTGGTGCGGAGACAGCTTCTCGCCACGCCACTTGGTAGGAGCGACCGGTCAAGTAGGACGCAATCCAAGAGTGAGCCGCGCCGGAGATGCCCAGCTCGGAGAGGGTGGAAAGGAGGATCTGATGGTTCACAGTATCAAAGGCAGCAGACAGGTCTATAAGGACAAGAGCAGAGGAGAGAGAGTTAGCTTTAGCAGTGCGGAGAGCCTCCGTGACACAGAGAAGAGCAGTCTCAGTTGAATGACCAGTCCTGAAACCTGACTGGTTTGGATCAAGAAGGTCATTCTGAGAGCGATAGCAAGAGAGTTGGCTAAAGACGGCACGCTCAATAGTTTTGGAAAGAAAAGAAAGAAGGGAAACTGGTCTGTAGTTGTTGACATCAGAGGGATCGAGTGTTGGTTTTTTGAGAAGGGGTGCAACTCTCGCTCTCTTGAAGACGGAAGGGACATAGCCAGCGGTCAAGGATGAGTTGATCAGCGAGGTGAGGTAGGGGAGAAGGTCACCTGAGATGGTCTGGAGAAGAGAGGAGGGGATAGGGTCAAGCGGGCAGGTTGAGCAGGGAGGAGAATGTGGCAAAGAGCTTCCTAGGGTTAGAGGCAGATGCTTGGAATTTAGAGTGGTAGAAAGTGGCTTTAGCAGCAGAAACAGATGAAGAAAATGTAGAGAGGAGGGAGTGAAAAGATGCCAGGTCTGCAGGGAGTCTAGTTTTCTTCCATTTCCGCTCAGCTGCCCGGAGCTCTGTTCTGTGAGCTTGCAATGAGTCATCAAGCCACGGAGCTGGAGGGGAGGACCGAGCTGGCCAGGAGGATAGGGGACATAGAGAGTCAAAGGATGCAGAAAGGGAGGAGAGGAGGGTTGAGGAGGCAGAATCAGGAGATTGGAGGGAGAAGGATTGAGCAGAGGGAAGAGATGATAGGATGGAAGAGGAGAGAGTAGCGGGAGAGAGAGAGCGAAGGTTGCGGCGGCGCATTACCATCTGTGTAGGGGCAGAGTGAGTAGTGTTGGAGGAGAGCGAGAGAGAAAAGGATACAAAGTAGTGGTCGGAGACATGGAGGGGAGTTGCAGTGAGATTAGTAGAAGAACAGCATCTAGTAAAGATGAGGTCAAGCGTATTGCCTGCCTTGTGAGTAGGGGGGGACGGTGAAAGGGTGAGGTCAAAAGAGGAGAGGAGTGGAAAGAAGGAGGCAGAGAGAAATGAGTCAAATGTAGACGTAGGGAGGTTGAAATCCCCCAAAACTGTGAGGGGTGAGCCATCCTCAGGAAAGGAACTTATCAAGGCGTCAAGCTCATTGATGAACTCTCCAAGGGAACCTGGAGGGCGATAGATGACAAGGATATTAAGCTTAAATGGGCTAGTGACTGTGACAGCATGGAATTCAAATGAGGAGATAGACAGATGGGTTAGGGGAAAAATTGAGAATGTCCACTTGGGAGAGATGAGGATTCCTGTGTCACCACCCCGCTGACCAGATGCTCTCGGGGTATGCGAGAACACATGGTCAGACGAGGAGAGAGCAGTAGGAGTAGCAGTGTTTTCAGTGGTAATCCATGTTTCCGTCAGCGCCAAGAAGTCGAGGGACTGGAGGGTAGCATAGGCTGGGATGAACTCTGCCTTGTTGGCAGCAGAACGGCAGTTCCAGAGGCTGCCTGAGACCTGGAACTCCAGGTGGGTGGTGCGTGCAGGGACCACCAGGTTAGAGAGGCAGCAGCCACGCGGTGTGAGGCGTTTGTGTAGCCTGTGCGGAGAGGAGTGAACAGGGATAGGCAGAGGCATAGTTGACAGGCTGCAGCAAATGGCTACAATAATGCAGAGGAGATCGGAATGAAATGAACTAAACATCTGGGAAAGGAGAGAGCGGGGCCTCCCTCACCACAACTCCCAAATATAACTCTCCCAACTTCCACCTCAGAAACTATAATTGTTTCACTGAAACACCCGAATATAACTCTCCCAACTTCCACTTTAGAAATTAGAATTGTTGTAAACTACAGCGGTTCAATGTTTCTAGGAATAGACTCTAACTTACTTTATTCAGTATTCTTCCATGAAAACCGCCCAGGGCACCGTATCCTATGACGCCATAGCTAACTAGCATGCTAGCATCCAATAACACACGGTTTAGCACCAATACTTGGTTACAACAAACTACCAATAGTGTGTTAACACACTAAACAGATAATTTGTGTCCGTGTCTAGTTCCTTTCATAACGCAGCAATAATTAAACGTTGGCTAGCTAGCACAAAGTCAGTCATGCTAGCTACACAAGTGGACTACACATCTCGAATGTTCAGAAAGGGAAGCTTTATGTTGCAAAATTCTCATTGACTAAAATTATATTGTATTTAGCTGCTATAGTACTGCTAGCTGGTAGTGTTGGCTAGCTAGCAATGGCTGTGGTGTTGACTTTGTTTGAAAAACGGCGTCGCTGCGAACGAATGTAGCTGGCTAAAATTATATTGTATTTAGTTGCTACATGACTGCAGCTTGGCGCTGCTGCCCCCACACACACACACACTCACACACACTCACACACACATACACATACACACACACATACACTTAGAGAGAGAGTTGAGTAATGAGCCAGCCCTGATAGATGGATGATCTTGAGACAGAGGGAAAGACAGACACTGGGAGAGAGTGACTCTGGAGTGTGCAGCATCCCAGTCAACAACAGCAGCCCGCATTGATCCAACCTCCTCTAATTAGACTACACACACACGCACAACTGCATCTAGGTTTTATTTTTGTCAACCCTATCCAGCTTTTGTGTAGGTTAGGAATAGGAGGTACATTTGGACAGTAAAATACAATTGACTATTTTGGATGCGAAGGGAATGGCTTTCTGATCCTCTCCTGGCTGGCAGCCATGTTTTTCTGCCCTGCTGAGAGGAGCAAAAATGTTATTGTGTGTGGAGAGGTACAAGAGAGACTTATAAAACCCACCCCAATCCACTCCACCCCGACCCTGCCCCAAAAACGTGCTTCTAAAATAGTCCCTTTCAGGATACACTCTTAATTCTCAGGGTTGAAAGAGACATGAGTGTGTGGGCCGTTGCTACGGGAGACCATTTTCATCCCGATCATTATTCACTTAGAGTGTTAATTTGAGAAGTATACTTTAGTTCTGAACTATCTACAATGGCAATCAACAATCAATTGTACTGTATGTCTCTTGATACAAATTCACATCTGGACCATTGATTGTGTTGGTAAGCGACCCTGATAATAAGCTCTCTTTGAGGCCAGTTTTGCTTCCACTGTCAGGGTTATCAATCGATCACTCATCCATTATTTGTGACTGTTCTCCTGTAGGCCTGATAATCAATTTTCAATGTCCAGCTCTGGTTTGTAGATGCATTGCAGAGTCCAAAATGTAACACTAAGCATCATCCAACCCAGCTTCTAAAACCATAAATAAGACCGTGGGCATAATGACATTTTAATGCCTTGTTGGCTTCCACATCTGCCATTAGCAATATAATGCAGGCTGTAGTACTCAGAAGAATAGTGTGTGTGTGTGTGTGTGTGTGTGTGTGTGTGTGTGTGTGTGTGTGTGTGTGTGTGTGTGTGTGGGTGTCAATTTCTGATAGAGGGCATGCTAGTTAGTGCATATTTGTATGGGTATATAGTAAGCTATGTATTTGTGCTTAAGCCAGCATGAAATGTGTATGTGTGTGTGTGTGTGTGTGTGTGTGCATTGTGCCCTTGTGCTTCATTTGAACTAACTAGCTCTGTTTCCTGGGGTGGCTAAGAAACCCTCCCACAGTAAAGGGCAGCAAGCCAAGTCATCGTATCTTTCCCTCCTCTGTAACTATCCCATTTCTCTGAATCTGTCCTGAGCCAACACATTATACATTCAACATTATTTTACAAGGTCAGTTGATTGAGAACACAGTTCACTTCTCTTTTTAAAGAACAACCTGGGCAAGAGTCACAGTGGAGAGGGGTGGAATGAGACAATTGGAAGCTTGCGTTAGAATTTAGTTAGTGATTTTTAATTGTTTTGCTTGTCTTCACTGAAAGACCTCTATTAGATACTGTAGTGTTTCCCAAACATCTCGGGTAACCCCTGTTGTTACACTTGTTTGATCTATATATATATATACTAGCACACCTGATTCCTCTGGTCATCAAGCCCTGAATTATTTGAATCAGGTGTTCTAGGACTGAAATAGATCAAGACCCAAGATGGCATAGCAGTGCGGTTATGTTTTTTTCTGTGTCCTTGTGTAAATAGCCAGTTTTTTAGTTTTTTGTCTATTTTGTATATATTTCTAAATTTTACTTTTCATTCTTTAACTAAATATACTTTCCTGCAACCAACCTCACCCAACGTGGAAAGGATTATATTATTTCTTTATAACTTTTATCAAGAACCTTAAGCTGAAATTAGTCTAGCTGCAACCGAATGGCTACTTGCTATTAGCCACTGTTAGCGTCTTCACCATTGTCCGTGGCCTGCACTACCCACCAGCCAGCTCTAGCTCTAGCCTGGACAATTTGTCGGCCAGTCTGCACATATCGGAGCATATTGGATTTTCTGCCGGAATCACTGGACCCTAGCGCCGGATCATCGCAACCAGCTAGCTGCAACCAAATGGCTGTTGTCGTTGGCTAATTACCAATGCCCCTTAGCAAGCACCAGTTAGCCTTGAGCTAGCCTCGAGCCAGGCCCATCTCCCGGCTATCTACCTCTCTGTAAACCGGACAGGACCTCCTAGTGTTGACACAGAGACCCGCCGATCCAACACGACTGGTTTGCCGACAAAATCGTCTGATGTGGTTTCAACAGGCTTCCCATTACGACGTTGACTACGAAGATCCATCTGCTAGCCCCGGCCCGCTAGCACACGCAAGCCGGGCCTCTTGCTCGGCAGTGCTGTAGCAGCCCCCGAACTACCTCCGAACTCTCCTATTGCTGTTCACCGGACCTTATGATAACTCAGCTATACAGCTGATGCCTGCTGGACTGTTCCTTTATACGGTACCACATCCTGTTTATGTTTAGCCTCAGCCCAAACTTTGTCGCCATTACCAGCTGTTGTCTTAGCTCTCTCTAATAACACCTGTGATTGCTTTATGCCTCTCTCCCATGTCAATATGCCTTGCTTATTGCTGTCTTGGTTATTTCTTATTGTACTATTTCACTGTAGAGCCCCCAGCCCAGCTCAACCTGCCTTAGACAGCTCCAGGGATGCTATCTCTTTCATCGTTACCCAACGCTTAGGTTTACCTCCACTGTACTCATATCCTTCCATATCCTTGTCTGTACATAATGCCCTGAATCTATTCTACATGCCCGGAAATCTGCCCCTTTTTTTCTCTGTACCCAACGCACTAGAAGACCAGTTCTTAAAGCCTTTAGCCGTATCCTTATTCTACTCCTCCTCTGTTCCTCTGGTGATGTAGAGGTTAACCCAGGCCCTGTAGCCCCCAGTGTCACTCCTACTCCCCAGGCGTTATCATTTGTTGACTTCTGTAACCGTAAAAGCCTTGATTTCTTGCACGTTAACATCCGAAGCCTCCTCCCTAAGTTTGAGTTATTCACTGCGTTAGCACACTCCACCAACCCTGATGTTCTAGCAGTGTCTGAATCCTGGCTTAGGAAGGCCACCAAAAATTCAGACATTTCCATCCCCAACTACAACATTTTCCGTCTCGATAGAATTGCCAAAGGGGGTGGGGTTGCAATCTACTGTAGAGATAGCCTGCAGAGCTCTATCATACTATCCAGGTCTGTGCCCAAACAGTTTGAGCTTCTACTTCTAAAAATGCACCTTTCCAGAAATAAGTCTCTCACTGTTGCCGCTTGCTACAGACCCCCCTCAGCTCCGAGCTGTGCCCTGGACACCATATGTGTACTGATTGCCCCCCATCTATCCTCAGAATTCGTACTGCTTGGTGACCTAAACTGGGATATGCTTAACACCCCGGCCAACCTACAATCTAAACTAGATGCCCTCAATCTCACACAAATTATCAATGAACCTACCAGGTACAACCCAAAATCTGTAAACATGGGCACCCAAATTTACCCTCTAAATACACCTCCGCTGTCTTCAACCAGGATCTCAGCGATCACTGCCTTATTGCCTGCGTCCGTAATGGGTCCGCGGTCAAACGACCACCCCTCATCACTGTCAAACGCTCCCTAAAACACTTTAGCGAGCAGGCCTTTCTAATTGGCCTGGCCCGGGTATCCTGGATGGATATTGACCTCATTCCGTCAGTAGAGGATGCCTGGTTGTTCTTTAAAAGTGCTTTCCTCTCAATCTTAAATAAGCATGCCCCATTCAAAAAATGCAGAACTAAGAACAGATATAGCCCCTGGTTCTCCTCAGACTTGACTGCCCTTGAACAGCACAAAAACATCCTGTGGTGTACTGAATTAGCATCGAACAGCCCCCTGCGATATGCAACTTTTCAGTCAGGAACCAATATACACAATCAGTTAGGAAAGCAAAGGCTAGCTTTTTTAAACAGAAATTTGCATCCTGTAGCACTAACTCCAAAATGTTTTGGGACACTGTAAAGTCCATGGAGAATAAGAGCACCTCCTCCCAACTGCCCACTGCATTGAGGCTAGGAATCACTGTCACCACCGATAAATCTACAATAATCGAGAATTTCAACAAGCATTTTGCTATGGCTGGCCATGCTTTCCACCTGGCTACCACTACCCCGGCCACCAGCTCTGCACCCTCCGCTGCAACTTGCCCATGCCCCCCCCCCCCCCCCCGCTTCTCCTTTACACAAATTCAGACAGCTGATGTTCTGAAAGAGCTGAAAAATCTGGACCCATACAAATCAGCTGGGCTAGACAATCTGGACCCTTTCCTTCTAAAATTAGCCGCCGAAATTGTTGCAACCCCTATTACTAGCCTGTTCAACCTCTCTTTTGTAACGTCTGAGATCCCCAGAGATTGGAAAGCTGCTGCGGTCATCCCCCTCTTCAAAGGGGGTGACACTCTAGATCCAAACTGTTACAGACCTACATCCATCCTGCCCTGCCTTTCGAACGTTTTTGAAGGCCAAGTTAACAAACAGATCACCGACCATTTCGAATCCCACCGTACCTTCTCCGCTATGCAATCCGGTTTCCGAGCTGGTCATGGGTGCACCTCAGCCACGTTCAAGGTCCTAAACGATATTATAACCGTGATCGATAAAAGACAGTACTGCGCAGCCGTCTTCATCGACCTGGCCAAGGCTTTTGATTCTGTCATCCACCGCATTCTTATTGGCAGACTAAATAGCCTTGGTTTCTCAAATGACTGCCTCGCCTGGTTCACCAACTACTTCTCAGATAGAGTTTAATGTGTAAAATCGGAGGGCCTGTTGTCTGGACCTCTGGCAGTCTCTATAGGGGTGCCACAGGGTTCAATTCTCGGGCCGACTCTATTCTCTGTGTATATCAATGATGTAGCTCTTGCTGCTGGTGACGCTCGGATCCACCTCAATGCGGACGACACCATTTTGTATACATCTGACCCTTCATTGGACACTGTGTTAACAAACCTCCAAACGAGCTTCAACGCCATACAACACTCCTTCCGTAGCCTCCAACTGCTCTTAAACACTAGTACAACTAAATGCATGCTCTTCAACCGAACGCTGCTTGCACCCGCCCACCCGACAAGAAACACTACTCTCGGCGGGTCTGACCTAGAGTATATGGACAACTACAAATACCTAGGTGTCTGGTTAGACTGTAAACTCTCCTTCCAGACTCACATTAAGCATCTCCAATCAAAAGTTAGATCTAGAATCAGCTTCCGATTTCGCAACAAAGCCTCCTTCACTCATGCTGCCAAACATGCCCTCGTAAAACTGACTATCCTACCGATCCTTGACTTCGGCGATGTCATTTACAAAATAGCCTCCAACACTCTACTCAGCAAATTGGATGTAGTCTATCACAGTGCCATCCGTTTTGTCACCAAAGCCCCATATACTAGCCACCATTGTGACCTGTACGCTCTTGTTGGCTGGCCCTCACTACATATTCGTCGCCAAACCCACTGGCTCCAGGTCATCTATAAATCACTGCTAGGCAAATCCCCGTCTTATCTTAGCTCACTGGTCACCATAGCAACACCCACCCGTAGTCTGCGCTCCAGCAGGTATATCTCACTGGTCATCCCCAAAGCCAACACCTCCTTTGGCCACCATTCCTTCCAGTTTTCTGCTGCCAATGACTGGAACGAACTGCAAAAATCTCTGAAGCTGGAGACTCTTATCTCCCTCACTAACTTTAGGCGTCAGTTGTCAGAGCAGCTTACTGATCACTGCACCTGTACACAGCCCATCTGTAATTAGCCCATCCAACTACCTCATCCCCATATTGTTATTTATTTTGCTAATTTGCACCCCAGTATCTCTATTTGCACATCATCTTTTGCACATCTATCATTCCAGTGTTAATACGAAATTGTAACTATTTTGCACTATGGCCTATTTATTGCCTTACCTCCATAATATACACTGTATATATATTTTCTGTTGTATTTTTGACTTTATGTTTTGTTTACCCCATATGTAACTCTGTGTTGTTGTTTTTATCGCACTGCTTTGCTTTATCTTGGCCAGGTCGCAGTTGTAAATGACAACTTGTTGTCAACTGGCTTACCTGGTTAAATAATAAATAAAATAAAAAAATAAACTTGGAATGGCTGGGGAGCTTTGTTTTGGTGTTCTGTCCCTTATTGGACAAACTTGGTAAACCTGGCCCTCAACATAACAATTCCTACAATGTACAGAGTAGAATTTAGAAATTCACTGAGTTGGAGCATCCCAAAACAAGGAGCAAATGTACGATTCCTACTGTAATATTCTGTATAGTGAGCATACAGTTGATGTTGAAATCCACCCCAGGGCTATGCTGGGAGGTTTAACTACAAGTCTGAGTGTGGTTGGAACTAGGCGTTTCTTGAGATGCAACATTTTATTACCTTTTCATCTTTGACTGTTTTTATGACACAAGGACACACAAAGCGATGTGTTTGGTTTAACCTACTGCCTTAGATGTTGCCCACTGGGCACACACTGGTTGAATCAACATTGTTTCCACAGCATTTCAATGAAATTATGTTGAACCAACGTGGAATAGACGTTGAATTGACGTCTGTGCCCAGTGGGTGCTGAAGTAAAAACCTTGTTGTGAGTGGATGTGCTTTGTGCTTGTATGTTGCTGTCCGTATATCCAGTTTGTTCCTTAAACAGAGGTGATTTGTGCTCAGCTGCAATCCAGACCATTTTGTTGTGCCAACACGTATTTCTTTGTTCTCCATTCTGCTCCAATAAAGCAATATTATTGGAGAGAAAACAGACATTGTAAGAACCTCAAAGTAAATGAAAACGAGGGACTTTTTAGTGTTTTTTAATGCTGTAGTCCAGGGATAAACAGCTTATTGTAGGCCTACCTCTCATTTTTATTCTGGCCAAGGAAGAGGTACCTTGGCTGCCGAATGAGTGTATGACATCCCACAGAGTGGGCCTTTGTTTCAGGGGATTGGGTTGCGCCGGCCGAACAAAGTGTCCAGGGTTGCCAATGGAGACTGGGTCCACTGAAGTGTAACTCTAGGCCTGGAGAGGGGGGAGGTAGGGACAGAGCCCACTCACACACTCACTCACTTACAATACGCACACACACACACACACACACTGTCCCTCTCTCCTCTCCACAGGGCGTTTAGCTGAACTAGCCCAAGAGACGGTAACCAAAGCCCCACATGAAACCTTTCTCTGAGCCTCTGCTCATGTGACAGAGAGAGAATGCTTGTTTTGAAGGTACTCTAGCTACAAGTTTGTTTTTCCGGAATAGTTCCACTTGGGCCAAGTTGTTTACTGTGGTTTACCTGTCTTTCTTGCCGTCTTCTAGATTCCCCGTGGCAGGGCTATTCAACTCCAGGCCTGAGGGGCCCAAACCTTTCTTGTCAGGGACTGACTCAGACCAGGGACATCAACTGGTGGTAGAAAAGAGAGCCAGCAGAATGTTGACCCTCCGGGCCTGGAGTTGAATAGCCAGGCCCTATGGGGCTTACATCCCAGTAGCTATAGACATGCTACAGGCACCAATGGATAGAACAATACTGAATTCTCATTTGCGGTACCAGTGGTGAAAATGGGAATAGAGGATGGGAATAGAGGATGAGTCAGAGATCTACTTCCTGATCCTCTTGTTCCTGCTCCCCCCGTGTTGTGAAGCTCGTCCCCTAGAGACGGGTTAAGGGATCTCAACAGGTTGTTTACAGGAAGTCATTTCTGTGTGGATAGTGAGGCTACATACTGACAAACCTTATTGGCGTCACCAAAAAAAGTGACAAAGCCTGGGGGGTTTCATTACAACACAAGTTAGCTCTTGCTGAGTGAGTGTTCTGTGCGGTCGTTAAGGTCATACTGAGGTCATTTGATCATGTGATCAGAGGGGTCTAGTATTTTAGACAGGCAGCAGGACAACACATCCACGTTGAGGAAGGCACTCCCATCACATTCTATACTGTGTAAGTAGGAAAAACACAAAAAATGTTTGTTACATACACTGTATATCAGCAGCATCACCCTTTGAGAGAGATGGCAGGGAATGAGTCTGAAAGAGAGTGGGAAGGAGCACCCCTCAAAACGCCTAGAGCTCCGGTTTAAAAGAGTGGTCAAACTGAGCAGCTGAATATCCTCCTATCTTGGTATGAAACCTTGCCATCTGTCCAACACTCCACTCTGTAGCGTCCAGAGTCTGAATGAGTGAGATTCTGGATCCAGAGAGATAAAGTAGTTGGTCCCTTAGTCCTGCAGCCAGGGGGGAATACGGTTAGAAGTGTTCCACAGCAGCAAGCTCTCTTCAGCTGTGGAACTGAATAACAAACAGTAGTCTTTTTTATGATTAATAATGTCAAAGGTATATTATTTCCTTTCTGCTTCAGAATGATATGATCGGTATGTAAGGTTCTGACTAGAACAGCCAGTAGAATGCTAAGCTTTATGACCGAAGCCATTCTGGATATTTGTCGACTGCTGTCTCTGCTTCTGTTCAAGTCAGCACACATTCAAGCCAGTGATCTTATATCAGTTATATACTGAACAAAAATATAAACGCAACATGTAAAGTGTTGGTCCCATGTTTCATGAGCTGAAATCAAAGATCCCAGAAATTTTCCATACGCACAAAAAGCGTATTTCTCGAAAATGTTGTGCACAAATGTATTTACATCCCTGTTAGTGAGTATTTCTCCTATGCCAAGATAATCCATCCACCTGACAGGTGTGGCATATCAAGAAGCTGATTAAACAGCATGATCATTACACAGGTTCACCTTGTGCTGGGGACTATAAAAGGCCACTCTAAAATGTGCAGTTTTGTCACACAACACAATGCCACAGATGTCTCAAGTTTTGAGGGAGCGTGCAATTAGCATGCTGACTGTAGGAATGTCCACCAGAGCTGTTGCCAGATAACTTAATGTTCATTTCTCTACCATAAGCCGCCTCCAACATTGTTTTAGAGGATTTGGCAGTACGTCCAAGCGGCCTCACAACCGCAGACCACATGTAACCACACCAGTCCAGGACCTACAAATCCGGCTTCTTCACCTGCGGGATCGTTTGAGACCAGCCACCCGGACAGCTGATGAAACTGAGAAGTATTTATGTCTGTAATAAAGCCCTTTAGTGGGGAAAAACTAATTCTGATTGGCTGGGCCTGGCTCCCAAGTGGGTGGGCCTATGCCCTTCCAGGCCCACCCATGGCTGCGCCCCTGCCCAGTCATGTGAAATCCATAGAATAGGACCTAATTAATTTATTTCAATTGACTAATTTCCTTATATGAACTGTAACTCAGTAAAATAATTGAAATTGTTGCATGTTGCATTTATATTTCTATTCAGTATATTTTACTCTGATGTCGCAAGACTTTTAGTTGATCATATCTATTTATCTCTTGAGTTTACGAGATCAGGGAGTGTCAGAGTAGAGTTTGTAGTCATGGTAAATGCCAGAAATTAAAACATGCTGATAATGATGCAGGTGGTGTTTTTTTTAACTTTGTGGTCTGAAGATTCTACATCTTTTTCATTTCCCTCCTGAGATAATCTCGCCTGGCCTACATACACACAACAGTGTTGCTTGGTATATCCTTGAATCAGAGTTCAACATTTGGTGTTTGGTAGGGTCTCTCTCTCTCTCTCTCTCTCTCTCTCTCTCTCTCTCTCTCTCTCTCTCTACCCCTAATCTCCCTCAGTCACTTTCTCAGTCATATACAACTATCATCTGATCTCTCTCACTATCTGTCCCTCTCTTCCCGCTCTATCTCTACCACCCCATCCCCACCCCTCTCATTCATCCTCTTTCTCAGTGCTCTGTCCATCTTTCTCTATCTCCCTCCCCTCTCCCTGCTTTGAAGTTCTCTCTAGACTCCCATGTGTGCAGGTGGTGAGTTTTGCCAGCTCCCCCTGGCATCCTCATTCACAGCACGACCATGTGCTCAACCACTTCATCCCTCCATTCTTCCCTCCTCTATTCCTCTGTCCCTCTATTCCTCTATTCCTCTGTCCCTCTATTCCTCTATTCCTCTGTCCCTCTATTCCTCTATTCCTCTGTCCCTCTATTAATCTGTCCCTCTATTACTCTATCCCTCTATTCCTCTATTCCTCTGTCCCTCTATTCCTCTATTCCTCTGTCCCTCTATTCCTCTATTCCTCTGTCCCTCTATTCCTCTATTCCTCTGTCCCTCTATTAATCTGTCCCTCTATTACTCTATCCCTCTATTCCTCTATTCCTCTGTCCCTCAATTATCCTGTCCCTCTATTCCTCTGTCCCTCTATTCCTCTATTCCTATGTCCCTCTATTCCTCTATTCCTCTGTCCCTCAATTCCTCTATACCTCTGTCCCTCTATTCCTCTGTCCCTCTATTCCTCTATTCCTCTATTCCTCTGTCCCTCTATTCCTCTGTCCCTGTATTCCTCTGTCCCTCTATTCATCTGTCCCTCTATTCCTCTGTCCCTTTATTCCTCTATTCCTCTATTCCTCTGTCCCTCTATTCCTCTGTCCCTCTATTCCTCTGTCCCTCTATTCCTCTGTCCCTTTATTCCCCTATTCCTCTATTCATCTGTCCCTCTATTCCTCTGTCCCTCTATTAATCTGTCCCTCTATTCCTCTATCCCTCTGTCCCTTTATTCCTCTATTCCTCTATTCCTCTATTCCTCTGTCCCTCTATTCCTCTATCCCTCTGTCCCTTTATTCCTCTATTCCTCTATTCCTCTATTCCTCTGTCCCTCTATTCCTCTGTCCCTCTATTCCTCTATTCATCTGTCCCTCTATTCCTCTGTCCCTTTATTCCTATATTCCTCTGTCCCTCTATTCCTCTGTCCCTCTATTCCTCTGTCCCTCTATGCCTCTGTCCCTTTATTCCTTTATTCCTCTATTCCTCTGTCCCTCTATTCCTCTGTCCCTCTATTCCTCTGTCCCTTTATTCCGTTATTCCTCTATTCCTCTGTCCCTCTATTCCTCTGTCCCTCTATTTCTCTATTCCTCTGTCCCTCTATTCCTCTGTCCCTTTATTCCTCTATTCCTCTATTCCTCCAAACACACAAGGGCCCTACTGCCCTTCATCCCCCTCTCAAACACAGACACAGACACACAGACACAGACACAGACACAAAGACACACAGACACACAGACACATACACACAGACACACAGACACACAGACACAGACACACGTACACACAGACACACGGACACAGACACACAGACACAGACATACAGACACAGACACACAGACACAGACATACAGACTCAGACACAAACACACAGACACACAGACACACAGACATACAGACTCAGACACAGACACACAGACTCAGACACACAGACACATACTCAGACTCAGACACACAGGCACACAGACACACAGACACAGACACACAGACTCAGACACAGACACACAGACTCAGACACAGACACACAGACACAGACACACAGACTCAGACACAGACACACATACTCAGACACAGACACACAGACACATACACACAGACACACAGACACAAGTACACACAGACACACGGACACAGACACACAGACACAGACATACAGACACAGACACAGACACATAGACTCAGACACAGACACACAGACACAGACACACAGACTCAGACACACAGACACACAGACATAGACACACAGACTCAGACACACAGACACACAGACACAGACACAGACACAGACACTCAGACACAGTCACTCCAGCACCCTCTGGGAATGAATAGATAGTTTAAGTGGGATTTCCATTAAACCTATTCAACCAAATACGTTTTCTTTACATTTGCATTATACATTTGTTTTACAATAAGCTTTATTGAACCAATTTGTACTTACATGGACCAACTTCAAATTTTTTATGAACCAAACTTGCAATCTTGAAGTGCAAGAAGACTGATATTTGTGTGTGTGTGTGTGTGTGTAGTTTGCTTATTAGAATTTTGTCCTTCCATCATTCATATCAAAAGGCTGTGGGAAGGAGCCGGCCGCGACCGGGAGACCCATGGGGCGGCGCACAATTGGCCCAGCGTCGTCCAGGGTAGGGGAGGGAATGGCCGGCAGGGATGTAGAGCATGGCGTTTGCAACGCTAGGGTTGTGGGTTCGATTCCCACGGGGGGCCAGTATGAAAAATAAAAAGATAATGTAAGTCGCTCTGGATAAGAGCGTCTGCTAAATGACGTAAATGTAAAAAAAATGTAAATGTAAATGTAAGAACCTAGAGGGTTTCCCAGGTAACAGGGATATGTTTGTCACTGTTGTTCAGTTCATTCAATGGCTCCTTTGTCAATGTTGTCTGTTTTACGAGATTAACGTCATTGGGTCATATCTGAACTTTCCTGAGGTTTTGTTTAGTCCTTTTCAATAGGCCATTGTTTTAGGAAGTTTCACCGGCACCTATTACGTTTCATTCCCATTTTGTTCTCAACACAGTGCTTGGGTTTTTTTTACTTTTGCGGGTTGTTCCATGGGAGCATTTTTGATCATTGTTTCTAAAAGTTGGCCATATGCCAATAGGGCTCAGTTGTTGTCATTTTTTGGTCTGACGAGCTATAGATGATTGTGAATAACCAAAATGTAAGAGACACCCTTGCACTCAATAGACATGACACCTTAACTCTTGGGAATCAATTAGGTGACTTCCTACTTGAATATCAGGACGGTAAACATTAAATTGCCTCCATTCTTTGCCATTAGATTATAAGAGCGAATAATGTATGCAGATGCAGAGGTGAGGAAAAGTCTTACCTTAGCAGTAATTTGTTTTCATAATTTGGTGTTGCTCTTACTTTTTAGGGCTTTATGATCCACTTTGGGTACGAATTGTACAGTTCTCTGTAAAAAATAATAAATGATGACGATGATAACATTCTCTCTCTCTCTCTCTCTCTCTCTCTCTCTCTCTCTCTCTCTCTCTCTCTCTCTCTCTCCAGGCATTACCCAAAGCAGTCCTTCACCATTGTGACTGACACCCCAGAGAACCTGAGGCTGAGACATCAGAGTGAGTTACAGAGCCAGGTGAGACGCCCTCCATTTTGGTACATGTCGTCAAATGCACATCACTTTGAGGTGCTGGGCTGGAAACATTATGTAATAATGAAGGAACTAGAGGATCCAGACTTTGTCATCATAGAAGTGTAATATGTGCAGGTGTAGGATCTTAATTTGATCACTCTTTTGTTGCTGAGAATGTTCCTGCAGATGAGCTTGGTGATTTGCATAAATTCACTGAAAACCCACACTAACACACGGTTACAGTGCATTCGGAAAGTATTCAGACCCCTTGACTTTTTCCACATTTTGTTACGTTACAGCCTTATTCTAAAATTGATTAAATAGTTTTTTCCCTCTTCAATCTACATACAATACCCCATAATGTCAAAGCAAAAACAGGTTTTTATAATTTTTTGCAAATGTATTACAAATAAAAAACGGAAATATCACATTTACCTACAGTGAGGGAAAAAAGTATTTGATCCCCTGCTGATTTGGTACGTTTGCCCACTGACAAAGAAATGATCAGTCTATAATTTTAATGGTAGGTTTATTTGAACCGTGAGAGACAGAATAACAACAAAAGAATCCAGAAAAACGCATGTCAAAAATGTTATAAATTGATTTGCATTTTAATGAGGGAAATAAGTATTTGACCCCTCTGCAAAACATGACTTACTACTTAGTGGCAAAACCCTTGTTGGAAATCACAGAGGTCAGACGTTTCTTGTAGTTGGCCACCAGGTTTGCACACATCTCAGGAGGGATTTTGTCCCACTCCTCTTTGCAGATCTTCTCCAAGTCATTAAGGTTTCGAGGCTGACGTTTGTCAACTCAAACCTTCAGCTCCCTCCACAGATTTTCTATGGGATTAAAGGTCTGGAGACTGGCTAGGCCACTCCAGGACCTTAATGTGCTTCTTCCTGAGCCACTCCTTTGTTGCCTTGGCCGTATGTTTTGGGTCATTGTCATGCTGGAATACCCATCCACAACCCATTTTCAATGCCCTGGCTGAGGGAAGGAGGTTCTCACCCAAATTTGACGGTACATGGCCCTGTCCATCATCCCTTTGATGCAGTGAAGTTGTCCTGTCCCCTTAGCAGAAAAACAACCCCAAAGCATAATGTTTCCACCTCCATGTATGACGGTGGGGATGGTGTTCTTGGGGTCATAGGCAGCATTCCTCCTCCTCCAAACACGGCGAGTTGAGTTGATGCCAAAGAGCTCCATTTTGGTCTCATCTGACCACAACACTTTCACCCAGTTCTCCTCTGAATCATTCAGATGTTCATTGGCAAACTTCAGACGGGCATGCATATGTGCTTTCTTGAGCAGGGGGACCTTGCGGGCGCTGCAGGATTTCAGTCCTTCACGGCGTAGTGTGTTACCAATTGTTTTCTTGGTGACTATGGTCCCAGCTGCCTTGAGATCATTGACAAGATCCTTCCGTGTAGTTCTGGGCTGATTCCTCACCGTTCTCATGATCATTGCAACTCCACGAGGTGAGATCTTGCATGGAGCCCCAGGCCGAGGGAGATTGACAGTTATTTTGTGTTTCTTCCATTTGCGAATAATCGCACCAACTGTTGTCACCTTCTCACCAAGCTGCTTGGCGATGGTCTTGTAGCCCATTCCAGCCTTGTGTAGCACTACAATCTTGTCCCTGACATCCTTGGATAGCTCTTTGGTCTTGGCCATGGTGGAGAGTTTGGAATCTGATTGATTGATTGCTTCTGTGGACAGGTGTCTTTTATACAGGTAACAAGCTGAGATTAGGAGCACTCCCTTTAAGAGTGTGCTCCTAATCTCAGCTTGTTACCTGTATAAAAGACACCTGGGAGCCAGAAATCTTTCTGATTGAGAGGGGGTCAAATACTTATTTCCCTCATTAAAATGCAAATACATTTATAACATTTTTTATATGCGTTTTTCTGGATTTCTTTGTTGTTATTCTGTCTCTCACTGTTCAAATAAAGCTACCATTAAAATTATAGACTGATCGTTTCTTTGTCAGTGGGCAAACGTACAAAATCAGCATTGGATCAAATACTTTTTTCCCTCACTGTAAGTATTCAGACCCTTTTTTCAAGTCTCTCCAGAGATGTTCGATCGGGTTCAAGTCCGGGCTCTGTCTGGGACATTCAAGGACATTCAGAGACATGTCCTGAAGCCACTCCTGCGTTGTCTTGGCTGTGTGCTTAGGGTCATTGTCCTGTTGGAAGGTGAACCTTTGCACCAGTCTGAGGTCCTGAGCACTCTAGAGCAGGTCTCCATCAAGGATCTCTCTGTACTTTTCTCTGTTAATCTTTCCCTCGATCTTGACTAGTCTCCCAGTCCTTGCCACTGAAAAACTTCCCCACAGCATGATGCTGCCAACACCATGCTTCACCATAGGGATGGTGCCAGGTTTTCTCCAGACTTGACGCTTGGCATTCAGGCCAAAGAGTTCAATCTTGGTTTCATCAGACCAGAGAATCTTGTTTCTCATGGTCTGAGAGTCATTAGGTGCCTTTTGGCAAACTCCAAGCGGGCTGTCATGTGCCTTTTACTGAAGAGTGCCTTCCGTCTGGCCACTCTACCAAAAGGCTTGATTGATGGAGTGCTGCAGAGATGGTTGTCCTTCTGGAAGGTTCTCCCATCTCCACAGAGGAACTCTGGAGCTCTGTCAGAGTGACCATTGGGTTCTTGGTCACCTTCCTGACCAAGGCCCTTCTCCCCCAATTGCTCAGTTTGGCCGGGAAGCCAGCTCTATGAAGAGTCTTGGTGGTTCCAAACTTCTTCCATTTAATAATGATGGAGGCCACTGTGTTCTTGGGGACCTTCAATGCTGCAGAAATTTTTTGGTACCCTTCCCCAAATCTGTGCCTCAACACAATCCTGTCTCGGAGCTCTACGGACAATTCCCTCGACCTCATGGCTTGGTTTTTGCTCTGACATGCACTGTCAACTGTGGGACCTTATATAGACAGGTGTGTGCCTTTCCAAATCATGTCTATTCAATTGAATTTACCACAGGTGGACTCTAATCAAGTTGTAGAAACATCTCAAGGATGATCAATGGAAACAGGATGCACCTGAGCTCAATTTTGAGTCTCATAGCAAAGGGTCTGAATACTTATGTAAAAAAGGTATTTCTGTTGTTTATTTTTAATACATTTTCAAACATTTCTAAAAACTTGTTTTTGCTTTGTCATTATGGGGTATTGTGTGTAGATTAATGAGGGGAAACAAATATTTAATACATTTTAGAATATGGCTGTAACGTAACAAAATGTGGAAAAAGTCAAGGGGTCTGAATACTTTCCGAATAGACTGTATATTAACAGTATTTCACATTTCATGTAGCCTACTTTTGGCCAGCTAATAGCCTAACCACCGATCAAGAAATGTTATGCACTAAACATTAAAATCCTGTTGTGCTGTGACAACATAGGTCAAATTAAGATCCTACATCTGTAGCCAGTGAAAAGCCACACCTATGTGTTGTTCCTTTGCTATCCCTCCCTTTCTCCCTGTATTTGGCTGTCAGGGACATGCAGCCACAGCCCATCTGTCAGGGACATGCAGCCACAGCCCATCTGTCAGGGACATGCATCCACAGCCCATCTGTCAGGGACATGCAGCCACAGTCCATCTGTCAGGGACATGCAGCCACAGCCCATCTGTCAGGGACATGCAGCCACA
This sequence comes from Coregonus lavaretus, assembly GCF_964263955.1. Taxonomy (NCBI): domain Eukaryota; kingdom Metazoa; phylum Chordata; class Actinopteri; order Salmoniformes; family Salmonidae; genus Coregonus; species Coregonus lavaretus. The sequence goes on from NC_140021.1 coordinate 9,612,240, forward strand.
GCCCATCTGTCAGGGACATGCAGACACAGCCCATCTGCCAGGGACATGCAGCCACAGCCCATCTGTCAGGGACATGCAGACACAGCCCATCTGTCAGGGACATGCAGCCACAGCCCATCTGTCAGGGACATGCAGCCACAGCCCATCTGTCAGGGACATGCAGCCACAGCCCATCTGTCAGGGACATGCAGCCATAGCCCATCTGTCAGGGACATGCAGCCACAGCCCATCTGTCAGGGACATGCAGCCACAGCCAATCTGTCAGGGACATGCAGCCACAGCCAATCTGTCAGGGACATGCAGCCACAGCCCATCTGTCAGAGACATGCAGCCACAGCCCATCTGTCAGAGACAGACAGACACACACACACATACACACACACACACACACACACACACACACACACATACACACACACAAACACACACACACACACACACACACACACACACACACACACACACACACACACACACACACACACACACACACACACACACACACACACACACACTGGGTGTCCACATGCTGGCCCTTTGGACAGCACACAGCCTAGTGGAAGAGACAGGAACATCAAAGAGAGTGAGGAGGAGGAGGAGGAGGAGGAGGAGGAGGAGGAGGAGGAGGAGGAGTGCTGCATAGAGGACGAGAGCTCACTCACAGAATCTGTCTGGTTTGGTTTACCCTGAATCTCTGGTCTACAGAGAGCTGTATTTCTTTCATTCTACAGTCATAGACACTGTGGATCCTCAAAATGCATCCAACTTGTGCCTGGAGACATGGATAGCTAGCTTTACATGTATTCATTCACCTTTAAGTTTCGTCATTGAGCACAAGCAAGGCTCTCAGGGATTCATCTGTAATGATAAGCTTCTGACTGTCAGAATCATCAAGGCACTCTCATCATCCGCTTCACACAGATTATGGGATTGTATCACTTTTATTAATCATCAGTGGCTTCCATTCCCCCACTCTCACATGGGCTCATGTATCCATAGCCGCTGATCAAATTATGTCATCTATAGCTGCAGATGATGATTGTTAGTTAATAATACGTACAAAAGCTGAAGAACATAAACACATCCAGGAACTTGTTTGCAGGTGCTGGAATGAACTCATGAAAAATAAAAATGAAAATGCTGCACACTGCTGTTCATGCTCCAATGTGATTTTATTGATACAATATTTCGGCCCTTAGGTTTTTATCATTGATTTATACAATGAGTGGGTCTAATCCTGAATGCTGATTGGTTAAAACCGTATTCCAGCCAGTGTCTATTCCACAAGTTACCACCGGCTAAATCTATGACTTTAAAATGCCTATTTACTCTGTTCCAGCTGACTGCGCAATCCACTGTCTCATCAGCCCAGCCAGGCAATTTATAAACTTGATCTCCACTATAAAAAGCATCTAGACATTATCTCACATTTCTTTTAGACTAACATTTAGTTTTTAACAGCGGAGATTTGTATAAACCTTGCTGTCTGTCTCTCCGCCATTTGCAACATTGTTTTAATATTCAAATTCGATTTCCAGCTGTCCCATAGTAATGAATGTGTCGGGAGTCGGGACAAGACAGACAGGCCATCAGCGTTTCTCAGCCAGTCAAAACGAAACGAAACGAAACGAAGTGCAGCTAGTTTGCAGTCTTTCCAGCTTCAGTTTGAAGTGATTGTGTTCGCTGTGTTGTTGGCTAGCTCGCAAACAACAGTGTCCTGATGAGAGAGCACATTTTCTATGCCAAGTGAAATCGCACATCATTAGCTCATTGTTATGGATGTGTCCAAATAAATGTCACTAGAAAACATTTGATGTGACTGTAAGTTAGCCGTAGTTGGCTAGCTAGTAAGCAAGGGAAAAGAACGTTGCCAGCCAGTATGGCAATGGAACATTTATAACGAACGACTGGGTTTTGTCCGTAGATACAGAACAAAAAGACTGAACGACTGGGTCGCTGGCAACCGAACCGATAGGACGAACGACCAGCCGGCTTGGGTAGCAACCCTAGATTTGTGTTTTTATGGAAAATATGTAAATCATTGGTAGCCCGTTGTATAAAAGTGATAATGCCCTCAAAGCCGGTGTTTGGAGAATATATTGGATATATTGAAAATATTGGCACAACATTATCACTTAAATGGATGCCTGATGAAGACCAAAGGGTCAAAACATTGTATCAATTAAATAACCTGGGAGCATGAACAGTAGGACCTTACTAATATGTGCCATTTAGCAGAGGCTTTTATCCTTACCGTCTTATAGTGCATGCATACATTTTGGTATAGGTGGCCCAGAGGGAATCTAACCCACAACCCTGACGTTGCAATTACCATGCATCTGAGCCATACACAGCCGCTTCACTATATGTCAACATTCATCCAACTTTATCAGTGGATCAGGGTTTACAATGTGGTGCACACACACACACACACACACACACACACATACACTGTAACAACCAGTGGATGGGAAAATACAGTCTTGTCTCTGCTTCGCAAACAAGCAATTCATTCTTTGGCCTGTTTTTTGGAGCGCATTCTCAAAGGCGGCGGCACGTCAGTAATGAGGTTATTTAAGCTTGAGGTAACTAATCTGAGGGGCCAATAGGGCTCTGGCTCCGCTGGAGATTTCCCTGAGTAACCTATGGTTCTATTTACATGGTCCCAAAGTCTAAAGAAGTAGGATCAAGTGTTGAAAATATAAAGTTGAAGGAAGAAGTATCTCTTTTACCCTTCTGCTTCTAGCTATAGAGGGGCATACTGTATACACATCTAGTTTTATACATCACATTCTAATCTTTTAATGTCATTTCGAACTAAGCCAACATTTTGTCGCTGGATACACCTGGTTCTTTTCACTGTTAAAGGATAAAGGAATTCCGATCTCCTTACATATTTGTATTATTTTTGTATGCCAGGAATAGGAACAGAAGCAGAGAGCATGAAGTGTGTAGGGCTCACAGGGGATTGAACCAGGATCCCAGCCACTACAGTTGAAGTCGGAAGTTTACATACACTTAGGTTGGAGTCATTAAAACTCGTTTTTCAACCACTCCACAAATTTCTTGTTAACAAACTATAGTTTTGGCAAGTCGGTTAGGACATCTACTTTGTGCATGACACAAGTAATTTTTCCAGCAATTGTTTACAGACAGATTATTTCACTTATAATTCACTGTATCACAATTCCAGTGGGTCAGAAGTTTACATACACTAAGTTGATGGTGCCTTTAAAAAGCTTGGAAAATTCCAGAAAATGATGTCATGGCTTTAGAAGCTTCTGATAGGCTAATTGACATCATTTGAGTCAATTGGAGGTGTACCTGTGGATGTATTTCAAGGCCTACCTTCAACCTCAGTGCCTCTTTGCTTGACATCATGGGAAAATCAAAAGAAATCAACCAAGACCTAAGAAAAACATTGTAGACCTCCACAAGTCTGGTTCATCCTTGGGAGCAATTTCCAAACGCCTGAAGGTACCGCGTTCATCTGTACAAACAATAGTACGCAAGTATAAACACCATGGGACTACGCAGCCGTCATACCGCTCAGGAAGGAGACGCGTTCTGTCTCCTAGAGATGAATGTAATTTGGTGCAAAAAGTGCAAATCAATCCCAGAACAACAGCAAAGGACCTTGTGAAGATGCTGGAGGAAACAGGTACAAAAGTATCTATATTCACAGTAAAACGAGTCCTATATCGACATAACCTGAAAGGCCGCTCAGCAAGGAAGAAGCCACTGCTCCAAAACCGCCATAAAAAACCCAGACTACGGTTTGCAACTGCACATGGGGACAAAGATTGTACTTTTTGGAGAAATGTCCTCTGGTCTGATGAAACAAAAATAGAACTGTTTGGCCATAATGACCATCGTTATATTTGGAGGAAAAAGGGGGAAACTTGCAGGCCGAAGAACACCATCCCAACCGTGAAGCATGGGGGTGGCAGCATCATGCTGTGGGGGTGCTTTGCTGCAGGAGGGACTGGTGCATTTCACAAAATAGATGGCATCATGAGGAAGGAAAATCATGTGGATATATTGAAGCAACTCCTCAAGACATCAGTCAGGAAGTTAAAGCTTGGTCGCAAATGGGTCTTCCAAATGGACAATGACCCCAAGCATTCTTTCAAAGTTGTGGCAAAATGGCTTAAGGATAACAAAGTCAAGGTATTGGAGTGGCCATCACAAAGCCCTGACCTCAATCCTATAGAAAATGTGTGGGCAGAAACCTACAAGGCCTACAAACCTGACTCAGTTACACCAGCTCTGTCAGGAGGAATGGGCCAAAATTCACAGAACGTATTGTGGGAAGCTTGTGGAAGGCTACCCTAAACATTTGACCCAAGTTAAACAATTTAAAGGCAACGCTACCAAATACTAATTGAGTGTATGTAAACTTCTGACCCACTGGGAATGTAATGAAATAAATAAAAGCTGAAATAAATCATTCTCTCTGCTATTATTCTGACATTTCACATTCTTAAAATAAAGTGGTGATCCTAACTGACCTAAGACAGGGACTTTTTACTAGGATTAAATGTCAGGAATTGTGAAAAACTTAGTTTAAATGTATTTGGCTAAGGTGTATGTAAACTTCCGACTTCAATCAATCTTCTTCTATCCATAGGTTTTCTTAACCTTCATTTGGTGACAAACATTTGGTATAATATTTTCTGTAACTTGGGCCTACATTAGAACATCAGACAGCCCATTAAGGGAGGGTGGGGATATTATGTAGTATAGAGGACTTAAGAACAAGCGCTTGTCTTCTGTGTCAGGGCGACAGTCATACAGCACTCACTCCCTCTAAGCTAGGCTTTCTGGGTGTGACCGTTAGCTGACTGTTAGCTTTTAGCCTGAAACTAGACACAACATGTCAGCTTGAACAGCCTTTCTGGTGGAACTCTCTTTCTGGTGGAACTCCCATGCCCAATAGTGTCCCGCTCTTATTATGTCATCTTTCACGCTTGAGTTCTCTTGTTTCTTTTTCTCCTTTGACCATAATAAGCATGTGACTGATAAATGTAGCCTCAGCAATAATGCAGACATACAAAATGGACCACATTTTGGGGCATGTCTGGCCAATGAAAATGTTCATAACACATACTATAATTCACCAAAACAGCCTGTTCTGTGGTGCATCACTGGGGCCAAGCTTCCTGCCATCCAGGACTTCTATACCAGGCGGTGTCAGAGGAAGGCCCTAAAAATTGCCAGACTCCAACCACCCTAGTCATAGACTGTTCTCTCTGCTACCGCACGGCGAGAGGTTCCGGAGCGCCAAGTCTAGGTCCAAAAGGCTCCTTAACAGCTTCTACCCTTAAGCCATATTTACATTTACGTTTACATTTATGTCATTTAGCAGACGCTCTTATCCAGAGCGACTTACAAATAGGTGCATTCATCTTATAGCCAGTGGGATAACCACTTTACAAAGTTTTTTTTTTTTTTTTTTTTTTTGGGTGGGGGGGGGTTGGGGTAAGGGGGGGGTAGAAGGATTACTTTATCCTATCCCAGGTATTCCTTAAAGAGGTGGGGTTTCAAATGTCTCCGGAAGGTGGTGAGTGACTCCGCTGTCCTGGCGTCGTGAGGGAGCTTGTTCCACCATTGGGGTGCCAGAGCAGCGAACAGTTTTGACTGGGCTGAGCATGAACTATGTTTCCGCAGAGGTAGGGGAGCCAGCAGGCCAGAGGTGGATGAACGCAATGCCCTCGTTTGGATGTAGGGACTGATCAGAGCCTGAAGGTACGGAGGTGCCGTTCCCCTCACAGCTCCGTAGGCAAGCACCATGGTCTTGTAGCAGATGCGAGCTTCAACTGGAAGCCAGTGGAGTGTGTGGAGGAGCGGGGTGACGTGAGAGAACTTGGGAAGGTTGAACACCAGACGGGCTGCGGCATTCTGGATGAGTTGTAGGGGTTTAATGGCACAGGCAGGGAGCCCAGCCAACAGCGAGTTGCAGTAATCCAGACGGGAGATGACAAGTGCCTGGATTAGGACCTGTGCCGCTTCCTGTGTAAGGCAGGGTCGTACTCTCTGAATGTTGTAGAGCATGAACCTACAGGATCGGGTCACCGCCTTGATGTTAGCGGAGAACGACAGGGTGTTGTCCAGGGTCACGCCAAGGCTCTTCGCACTCTGGGAGGAGGACACAATGGAGTTGTCAACCGTGATGGCGAGATCATGGAACAGGCAGTCCTTCCCCGGGAGGAAGAGCAGCTCCGTCTTGCCAAGGTTCAGCTTGAGGTGGTGATCCGTCATCCATACTGATATGTCTGCCAGACATGCAGAGATGCGATTCGCCACCTGGTTATCAGAAGGGGGAAAGGAGAAGATTAGTTGTGTGTCGTCAGCGTAGCAATGATAGGAGATCACTGCTGAACAGTTATTCAAATGCCTACCCGGACTATTTGCATTAAACCCCCCCTTTTTTACGCTGCTGCTACTCGCGGTTTATTATCTATGCATAGTCACTTTACCCATACCTACATGTACATATTACCTCAATTACCTCGATTAACTTGTACCCCTGCACATTGACTCAATACTGGTACCCCTTTATATACAGTTGATGTCACGTTCGCTTACAGACGGGACGGACCAAGGCGCAGCGTGATATGCATACATGTTTATTTATACTGAATAAACACCATGACAAAACAACAAATGAAACGAAACGTGAAGTCCAAGGTAGGCAAACAACATACCACACACGGAACAAGATCCCACAACCCACTAGTGCCAATAGGCTACCTAAGTATGGTCCCCAATCAGAGACAACGAGCGACAGCTGCCACTGATTGGGAACCACACCGGCCAACATAGATCTAGACGATCTAGATCTAACCTAGAAAATACAACATAGAACATACTACACAGAAAATACACACCCTGACTCAACAAATACGAGTCCCCAGAGTCAGGGCGTGACAGTACCCCCCCCCCCCCCCCCCCCCCAAAGGTGCGGACTCCGACCGCACAACATAAACATAACAGGGTAGGGGCCGGGTGGGCATTCCGCCTCGGAGGCGGATCCGGCTCCGGGCGTGACGACCTCTTACTCTCCGCCTCCCTGTTACGCCCCTGGTCTGGTCTGGACCTCGGCGCGCTGCTTCCCCTCTCCTTCCTCCCACGATGTACCAAGCCCTGTCTGGACCCTGGTGTGGGAGACCCCGAACCTGGAGAGGGGCTGATGTCTGGGTCTGGACTGGAACCGCTGACTGGAGCTGGACCCGACGACGGTGGAGCGAACTGCTCTGGCTCCGGAGTGGAGCCGCTGACCGGAGCTGAATCAGGCACCGGTGGAGCGGACTGCTCTGGCTCCGGAGTAGAGCCGCTGACCGGAGCTGGACTGGACCCCGGTGGAGCGGATTGCTCTCGCCAGCCCGGCGAGGGGCAGGAACAGGCCGGGCCGGGCTGGCGACGCGCACCACTGGCTTGGTGCGAGGAGCAGGAACAGGCCGGGCCGGGCTGGCGATGCGCACCACTGGCTTGGTGCGAGGGGCAGGAACAGGCCGGACCGGGCTGGCGACGCGCACTACTGGCTTGGTGCGAGTGGCAGGAACAGGCCGGACCGGGCTGGCGACGCGCACCACTGGCTTGGTGCGAGGGGCAGGAACAGGCCGGACCGGGCTGGCGATGCGCACCACTGGCTTGGTGCGAGGGGCAGGAACAGGCCGGACCGGGCTGGCGACGCGCACCACTGGCTTTGTGCGAGGGGCAGGAACAGACCGGGCTGGCGACGCGCACCACTGGCTTGGTGCGAGGGTCAGGAACAGGCCGGACCGGGCTGGCGACGCGCACCACTGGCTTGGTGCGAGGGACAGGAACAGGCCGGACCGGGCTGGCGACGCGCACCACTGGCTTGATGCGAGGGACAGCAACAGACCGGACCGGGCTGGCGACGCGCACCACTGGCTTGGTGCGAGGGGCAGGAACAGGCCGGACCGGGCTGGCGACGCGCACCACTGGCTTGGTGCGAGGAGCGGGACTGGGTTCCTTTATTAACCCCCGCTCCTTCTGCTGCCTAACCAGCTCCTCTCGCCGTGCCTCTACACTTTCCTTCTCCCTTTTAGCCTCCTGTAGCGCCTCCCTCTGACCGAATAACTCCTGCTCCCTCTGAACCAATAGCCCCCGTAACATGGTGGCCTCCTCTCCTAAGCTGCAGACCCGCCCTTTAACGGCCTCCTGCTGCCTCGTCGTCCACACCGTGTGCCCCCCAAAAGATTTTTCTTGGGGTTGCCTCTCGGGTCTCCGTCGTTTCTCAACGAGCAACAGCTGCCTCTGATTGGGAACCACACCGGCCAACATAGATCTAGACGATCTAGATCTAACCTAGAAAATACAACATAGAACATACTACACAGAAAATACACACCCTGACTCAACAAATACGAGTCCCCAGAGTCAGGGCGTGACAGTTGAAGTCGGAAGTTTACATACACATTTACATTTACGTCATTTAGCAGACGCTCTTATCAAGAGCGACTTACAAATTGGTGCATTCAACTTATGATAGCCAGTGGGACAACCACTTTTTTTTAGGGGGGGGTGGGGGAGGGGGGGGGTAGAAGGATTACTTTTATACTATTCCAGGTATTCCATAAAGAGGTAGGGTTTCAAGTGTCTCCGGAAGGTGGTCAGTGACTCTGCTGTCCTGGCATCGTGGGGGAGCTTGTTCCACCATTGGGGTGCCAGAGCAGCGAATAGCTTTGACTGGGCTGAGCAGAAACTGGGCTTCCGTAGAGGTAGGGGGGCTAGAAGGCCAGAGGTGGATGAACGTAGTGCCCTCGTTTGGGTGTAGGGTCTGATCAGAGCCTGAAGGTAAGGAGGTGCCGTTCCCCTCACAGCTCCGTAGGCAAGCACCATGGTCTTGTAGTAGATGCGAGCCTCAACTGGAAGCCAGTGGAGTGTGCGGAGGAGCGGGGTGACATGAGAGAACTGGGGAAGGTTGAACACCAGACGGGCTGCAGCGTTCTAGATAAGTTGTAGGGGTTTAATGGCACAGGCAGGGAGCCCAGCCAACAGCGAGTTGCAGTAATCCAGACGGGAGATGACAAGTGCCTGGATTAGGACATGTGCCGCTTTCTGTGTAAGGTAGGGTTGTACTCTGCGAATGTTGTAGAGCATGAACCTGCAGGATCGGGTCACCGCTTTGATGTTAGCGGAGAACGACAGCGTGTTGTCCAGGGTCACGCCAAGGTTCTTTGCACTCTGGGAGGAGGACACAATGGAGTTGTCAACCGTGATGGCGAGATCATGGAGCGGGCAGTCCTTCCCCGGGAGGAAGAGCAGCTCTGTCTTGCCGAGGTTCAGCTTGAGGTGGTGATCCGACATTCATACTGATATGTCTGCCAGACATGCAGAGATGCGATTCGCCACCTGGTTATCAGAAGGGGGAAAGGATAAGAGCAGAGGAGAGAGAGTTATCTTTAGCTGTGCGGAGAGCCTTCGTGACACAGAGAAGAGCAGTCTCAGTTGAATGACCAGTCTTGAAACCTGACTGGTTTGGATCAAGAAGGTCATTCTGAGAGAGATAGCAGGAGAGTTGGCTAGAGACGGCACGCTCAAGAGTTTTGGAGAGAAAAGAAAGAAGGGATACTGGTCTGTAGTTGTTGACATCGGAGGGATCGAGTGTAGGTTTTTTGAGGAGGGGTGCAACTCTTGCTCGCTTGAAGATGGAAGGGACATGGCCAGCGGTCAAGGATGAGTTGATGAGCGAGGTGAGGTAATGGAGAAGGTCTCCGGAAATGGTCTGGAGAAGAGAGGAGGGGATAGGGTCAAGCGGGCAGGTTGTTGGGTGGCCGGCCATCACAAGTCGCTAGATTTCATCTGGAGAGAGAGGGGAGAAAGAAGTCAAAGCATAGGGTAGGGCAGTGTGAGCAGGACCAGCGGTGTCATTTGACTTAATAAATGAGGATCAGATGTCGTCAACCTTCTTTTCAAAATGGTTGATGAAGTCATCCACAGAGAGGGAGGAGGGAGGGGGAGGAGAAGGAGGATTCAGCAGGGAGGAGAAGGTGGCAAAGAGCTTCCTAGGGTTAGAGGCAGAGGCTTGAAATTTAGAGTGATAGAAAGTGGCTTTAGCAGCAGAAACAGAGGAAGAGAATGTAGAGAGGAGGGAGTGAAAAGATGACAGGTCCGCAGGGAGTCTAGTTTTCCCCCATTTCCGCTCGGCTGCCCGAAGCCCTGTTCTGTGAGCTCGCAATGAGTCGTCAAGCCACGGAGCAGGAGGAGGAGAGCGAGAGAGGAAAGGATACAAAGTAGTGGTCGGAGACTTGGAGGGGAGTTGCAGTGAGATTAGTAGAAGAACAGCATCTAGATGATGAGGTCAAGCGTATTGCCTGCCTTGTGAGTAGGGGGGGACAGTGAGAGGGTGAGATCAAAAGAGGAAAGGAGTGGAAAGAAGGTGGCAGAGAGAAATGAGTCAAAGGCAGACGTAGGGAGGTTAAAGTCACCCAGAACTGTGAGGGGTGAGCCATCCTCAGGAAAGGAACTTATCAAGGCGGCAAGCTCATGGGCGATAAATGATAAGGATGTTAAGCTTGAATGGGCTAGTGACTGGGACAGCATGGAATTCAAATGAGGAGATAGACAGATGGGTCAGGGGGAAAAGAGAGAATGTCCACTTGGGAGAGATGAGGATTCCTGTGCCACCGCCGCGCTGAACAGATGCTCTCGGGGTATGCGAGAACACATGATCAGACGAGGAAGGAGCAGTAGGAGTAGCAGTGTTTTCTGTGGTAATCCATGTTTCCGTCAGCACCAAGAAGTCGAGGGACTGGAGGGTAGCATAGGCTGAGATGAATTCTGCCTTGTTGGCCGCAGAACGGCAATTCCAGAGGCTGCCGCAGACCTGGAACTCCTCGTGGGTCGTGCGCGCAGGGACCACCAGATTAGAGTGGCAGCAGCCACGTGGTGTGAAGCGTTTGTATGGCCTGTGCAGAGAGGAGAGAACTTTGATAGACAGACACATAGTTGACAGGCTACAGAAAGGCTACAATAAAATGCTTTTCGCACCAAAGTACGTTCATCTCTAGGAGACAGAACGCGTCTCCTTCCTGAGCGGTATGACAGCTGCGTGGTCCCATTGTGTTAATACTTGCGTACTATTGTTTGTACAGATGAACTTGGCTGATTTCTTTTGATTTTTCCATGATGTCAAGCAAAGAGGCACTGAGTTTGAAGGTAGGCCTTGAAATACATCCACAGGTACACCTCCAATTGACTCAAATGATGTAAATTAGCCTATCAGAAGCTTCTAAAGCCATGACATCATTTTCTGGAATTTTCCAAGCTGTTTAAAGGCTTAGTTTACGTAAACTTCTGACTTCAACTCTATAGTCTCGTTATTGTTATTTTATTGTGTTACTTTTTTTTACTTTAGTTTATTTTGTAAATATTTTCTTAACCCTTATTTTTCTTAAAACTGCATTGTTTGTTAAGGGCTTGTAAGTAAGCATTTCACGGTAAGGTCTACGCCTGTTGTATTCGGCGCATGTGACAAATACAATTTGATTTGATTTGATTTGATTTGACACTGTTTATTGTATGAAGATCTACAATAATCGAACACTCTAGTGACTCACTGACAGACTAGCGCGTGCATATTGTTGTGTGTGTGTGTGTGTGTGTGTGTGTGTGTGTGTGTGTGTGTGTGTGTGTGTTTGGTAGCATGTTTCGGCAGCAGATTATTGGCTTACTGGAGGGGAGGGACAGAAGGACTCACACACACACACACACACACACACACACACACACAGAGATGTCCACTAAGTGGTTTCCAGAAGGAGTCAGGCTATGTCCTAGGCCAGGGAGAGGGGCATCACACACACACACACACACACACACAAACATTAATACATGGAATACAGAGGTCAATCAATCACTCCAGTCTCTCACTGACAGAACTAGCTCTTGCACATTGAGTGTTCATCTGTAATTGGTTTATCCTCATGTGTGTTTGGTCCTATGAGTGTGTCTGTTGAATACGCTAATTTCTCTCTCCATGTGAGGAGACACTGTCCTGGCATCAGTGCGTTCATGCCTGATGTACTTTCAGCTTTTGTCCATTAACAATACTGCCTCTCTGTCCCCTAGCTGGCTGAGTGACTCTGATACAGTCACTGAGCTCATATTGGCCCCTGCTCATATTGTCTGGCGGCCAAGCACCCCCCACAATGGCTGTGCAGACGCTCACTGTGTGACCAGACGATCTGAAATGCTATGAGTCAGAGTAACCATGTGAGGTAGCCATCCACCTTTCTAAAATCAGCCCACAATTCTTTGCAAACCCAGTCGGTGATACCAACTTAAACCGATCCCAGTCCATAAAACCGACCGAGCGCATCCTTAGTGTAGAACAACATCGTCAGTGGTGAACAGCATCCTCAGTGGAGAACAGCATCGTGATTTGGTTGGGTCTAATTGTGTTGCTGTCCTGGGGCTCTGTGGGGTCTGTTTGTGTTTGTGAACAGAGCCCCAGGACCAGCTTGCTTAGGGGGCTCTTCTCCAGGTTCATCTCTCTGTAGGTGATGGCTTTGTTATGGAAGGTTTTCAGTGGTGTAAAGTACTTAAGTAAAAATACTTTAAAGTACTACTTAAGGAGTTTTTTTGGGGTATCTGTACTTTACTTTACTATTTATATTTTTGACAACTTTTACTTTTACTTCACTACATTCCTAAAGGAAATTATATACTTTTTCCTCCATACATTTTCCCTGACAACCAAAAGTACTCGTTACATTTTGAATGCTTAGCAGGACAGAAATGGTCCAATTCACACACTTATCAAGAGAACATCCCTGGTCATCTCTACTGCCTCTGATCTGGTTGACTCACTAAACACAAATGCTTTGTTTTTTAATGATGTCTGTGGATTGGAGTGTGCCCCTGGCTATCTGCAAATTTAAAAAACACAAACAATTGTGCCATCTGGTTTGCTTAATATAAGGAATTTGAAATGATTTATACATTTACTTTTGATACTAAAGTACATTTTTGCAATTACATTTACTTTTGATACTTAAGTATATTTAAAACCAAATACTTTTAGACTTTTACTCAAGTAGTGTTTTACTGGGTGACTTTCACTTTTTTTACTGAGTCATTTTCTATTAAGATATATTTACTTTTACTCTGTTTTACATTGTACACTGAGGATATTTTTGCAGAATTCTGCATGCAGTCTCAATTTGGTGTTTGTCCTATTTTGTGAATTCTTGGTTGGTGAGCGGACCCCAGACCTCATAACCATAAAGGGCAATGGGTTCTATGACTGATTAAACTATTTCTAGCCAGATCCTAATTGGTATGTCAAATTTTATGTTCCTTTTAATGGTGTAGAAGGCCGTTCTTGCCTTTTGTGTGTGTGTGTCTCTCTCTCTCTCTCTCTCTCTCTCTCTCTCTCTCTCTCTCTCTCTCTCTCTCTCTCTCTCTCTCTCTCTCTCTCTCGACTGTGCAGGGGAGCAAAGCAGAGCCTTTCTCACTACATCCATTCTACTGTTGTTTACCACGTACAGCACCTGCCCTAGAGCCACAAATAGACACAAGCTTCTTCACACCAATTGAGATGCCCTGTTAGTGTATATATCTATATATCTGTTTCCATCAAAGCACACTGGTACACTTTGAAACGTCTGCATAATGGATGTATTACGCAACGTACGAGTACTGTACATCTGCCATTTTAATGCGTGTATCAGTGAGTCACCCAGCAGAAGCAAGAGCTGAGAAGACTGGGGGTGGCAGGTAGCCTAGTGGTTAAAAAGGCGTGCCAGTAACCGGAGGGCTGCCAGTTCAAATCTGGCGGGAAGTGAGCTGGCAACCGGAGGGTTGCTGGTATCAATTCCTAGATGCCGTTGTGCCCTTGAGCAAGGCACTTAACCCCCCACAACAACAGCTCCCGGGCGCCCAGTGCGTGGCAGCCCCCGCACCTCTCCAAAACCTGCAATTGACCAATAAAGTGATATTAATCTTATGAGAGGACCTGAGAACATATTTCATTCATATGATGTGTAACATAGACCGTATTCATGTGAACTTCTAGCTCCTGGTAGTCGGTATGCAGGCTTTTGCTCCAGCCCTGCTACGTGTGAAATCTCAGAGGAGCGAACATCCCCTTCATCCCAGCCATTCCCTTGTGCTGTCAGTATGATCCCTCTGGTTAGAGAAACATGAACGCCGGGCGTATTTATCAACCCGTGTTTTTCCAGCTCTAATTTGACAGGCTAATGATATGAGTCATAACTCACTGGTTGAGCCTTACATAACGGTAGCAAAGCCCCAGGATAGTAGACTATTAATACCGAAGGACAGAATATCGCCAATGATAGGCTACTTTGGGGTGAAATCCGTGTGAAAGTACACAAAGATCATGCCCCCAAAAACATGCTAACCTCTCACCATTACCAATAACAGGGGAGGTTAGTATTTTTGGGGGGTATGATATTTATGTCTCTATAACTTTCTCACTCATGATTATTCAAGATTTATTCATGATTATATGTAACCATGGTAGCATCCACATTCATGTAGAAGTGTTCAGAAACATATTCTATTCTTATTTACAATAAAAATGACTACAAAATGACACAACACAATTTTTACCATTAATTGACACTACCGGTCAAAAGTTTTAGAACAAGGGTTTTTCTTTATTTGTACTATTTTCTACATTGTAGTGAAGACATCAAAACTATGAAATAACAAATATGGAATCATGTAGTAGCTCAGATGGTAGAGTTGGGTCCCGTGTAGCTCAGTTGGTAGAGCATGGCGTTTGCAACACCAGGGTTGTGGGTTTGATTTCCACGGGGGGACAGTATGAAAAATGTATGCACTCACTAACTGTAAGTCGCTCTGGATAAGAGTGTCTGCTAAATGACTAAAATGTAAATGTAGTAACTAAAAAAGTGTTAAACAAATCAAAATATATTTGAGATTCTTGCCATTCTCTCAACTAGCTTCCCACATATGCTGAGCACTTGTTGGCTGCTTTTCCTTCACTCTGTGGTCCGACTCATCCCAAACCATCTAAATTTGGTTGAGGTCGGGGGATTGTGGAGGCCAGGTCATCTGATGCAGCACTCCATCACTCTTCTTCTTGGTAAAATAGCCCTTACACAGCCTGGAGGTGTGTTGGGTCATTGTCCTGTTGAAAAACAAATGATAGTTCCACTAAGTCCAAACCAGATGGGATGGCGTATCGCTGCAGAATGCTGTGGTAGCCATGCTGGTTAAGTGTGCCTTGAATTCTAAATAAATCACAGACAGTGTCACCAGCAAAGCACCCCCACATCATAACACCTCCTCCGCCATGCTTTACGGTGGGAAATACACATGCAGAGATCATCCGTTCACCCACATCACATCTCACAAAGACATGGCGGTTGGAACCAAAAATCACCAATTTGGACTCCAGATCAAAGGACAAATTTCCACCGGTCTAATGTCCATTGCTCGTGTTTCTTGGCCCAAGCAAGTCTCTTCTTATTATTGGTGTCCTTTAGTAGTGGTTTCTTTGCAGCAATTCGACCATGAAGGCCTGATTCACACAGTCTCCTCTGAACAGTTGATGTTGAGATGTGTCTGTTACTTGAACTCTGTGAAGCATTTATTTGGGCTGCAATTTCTGATGAACTTATCCTCTGCAGCAGAGGTAACTCTGGGTCTTCCATTCCTGTGGCGGTCCTCATGAGAGCCAGTTTCATCATAGCACTTGATGGTTTTTGCGACTGCACTTGAAGAAACTTTCAAAGTTCTTGAAATGTTCCGTATTGACTGACCTTCATGTCTTAAAGTAATGATGGACTGTCATTTCTCTTTGCTTATTTGGGCTGTTCTTGCCATAATATGGACTTGGTCTTTTACCAAATAGGGCTATCTTCTGTATACCACCCCTACCTTGTCACAACACAACTGATTGGCTCAAACGCATTAAGAAGGAAATAAATTCCACAAATTAACTTTTAAGAAGGCACACCTGTTAATTGAAATGCATTCCAGGTGACTACCTCATGAAGCTGGTTGAGAGAATGCCAAAAGTGTGCAAAGCTGTCGTCAAGGCAAAGGGTGGCTATTTGTTTAACACTTTTTTGGTTACTACATGATTCCATATGTGTTATTTCATAGTTTTGATGTCTTCACTATTATTCTACAATGTAGAAAATAGTAAAAATAAAGACAAACCCTTGAATGAGTAGGTGTTCTAAAACTTCTGACCAGTGGTGTATATTGTACACAACATAACCCAAAACACAACCAAAACAAACTGCTAATGCAGCAAACAAGTTTGAAGAGTCACAAGCTTGATGTAGTTATTGTGTGCTATGAATATGGGACCAAATACTACACTTTTTGACTAAGTTTAATACACTATAAGTGAATTTGTCAAAATACTTATGACACCTTCAAATGGGGGGACTAGATACATAAAATGCTTTCATTTCCAAACAGTAAAACAGATACCCTCAAATAAAAGGTGACATTCTGTACTGTCACCTCATATAAATCATTTGATCTCAAATCCAAAATGCTGGAGTATAGAGACAAATTAAAAGTTTTAGCTTCACTGGCCAAATAAATAGGTAGGGGAGTGTATGTCATATGTTTTTTATGTGTACTGCGCCACAACCAAATTGCCCTTCGTGGACAAAAAAGTTATACTGAATTGAATTGAGGCTATATAATTATACTACGTTTCTTTACAATCCTATATAGCAGTCTAGTGATGTATGAATTATTCCTAGTGTGCCCTTGACAAAGTATAATTATTCTGCACAATAAGATAACGATCAGGTGTGAACATTAATACTTTATGTCAGAGCTTATGACGTGAGACTTCAAAGTGTTGGAGAATTAAAGCTCTTGAAACTCCAATAGGCTCGTCAAGGATGAAGATTGGTCTAATTTGCGTTGAATATGTTCCCTACAGAAAACTCTTCTATAGTATGTGTGTTTCTACATTTGTCTGAATGATTGTCTTGCTCTTGAAAGGGCCTACAAAACAACTGTCACTTTCAATTCACACCCCTTAATCTTCAATTTTTTCAAAGAATAAATGGAACCAAGAACAAACTTAAATTAACCAGTTTATTTCCAAACAAAACACATATTTCTTTTAGACCAGGCTTTTTACCCCGGTATCTTCAGTTCAGAACAGCAGACTCGCCAGTTTCCCATCACAACACTATTGGGCTTCAGTTTAGAACCACTGTTGAACGTCAGCATTTTCAGATGGCAAAGTACTTTCTTCAAACCTCATCCCTATCTCTTGTTTCAGGTGAAATACAAAAAGGACTTTGAGGATAGCAAAGGCAGAGGCTTCAGCATTGTATCGGACACGCCCGAGCTGCAGAGACTGAGGAAGACACAGGAGCAGATCAGTAATGTATGCTTCGTGAGGTCACTTTCTCTATACCCCCTGGTCACCATGGTTACCCCTACTTCCTCTTCCTGTCCTTGTGTTACCTCATCAAACCCCTGACCTTACACGGGTGTGGGTGTCCTGTTTGTACTGTTGTGGGGAGTCTGTCAATGTTACATAATGTGGAGGAATGGAGGAGAGGAAAGTGTGTGTGTGTGTGTGTGTGTGTGTGTGTGAGTGTGAGTGTGTGTGAGAGAGAGAGAGAGAGAGAGAGAGAGAGAGAGAGGGGAACGAAAGCCTGCTGGGAAGTGGAGCTTGAAAGCTGGACCAGTGTGTGAATCAGAGGGTGCATTTTGGTCACTGAGCAAAATCACGGGTTCGCACAACACACATTCAATATACACTGAGTGTACAAAACATTAGGAACACCGTCCTAATATTGAATTCCACCCCCTTTTGGCTTCAGAACAGCCTCAATTCATCGGGGCATGGACTCTACAAGGTGTAGAAAGCGTTCCACAGGGATGCTGGCCTATGTTGACTCCAATGCTTCCTACAGCTGTGTCAAGTTAACTGGATGTCCTTTGGGTGATGGACCAGTCTTGATACAAATCGGAAACTGTTGAGCATGAAAAACCCAGCAGCGTTGCAGTTCTTGACACACTCAAACCAGTGCGCCAGGCACCTACCATACCCTGTTCAAAGACACTTAAATATTTTGTCTTGCCTATTCACCCTCCGAATGGCACACATACACAATCCATGGCACACATACACAATCCATGTCTCAATTGTCTCAAGGCTTAAAAATCCTTCTTTAACCTGTCTCCTCCTCTTCATCTACACTGATTGAAGAGGATTTAACAGGTGACATCAATAAGGATCATAGCTTTCACCTGGATTCATCTGGTCAGTCTATGTCATGGAAAGAGCAGGTGTTCCTAATGTTTTGTACACTCAGTGTTTGCTCCTCTTTCTCCTATCTTCTCTTAACAACTCATATCTTCTTTTATTGACTCCTATCTTCTCTTATCGACTCCTATCTTCTCTTAGTGGCTCCTATCTTCTCTTAACGACTCCTATCTTCTCTTATTGACTCCTATCTTCTCTTATCGACTCCTATCTTCTCTTAACGACTCCTATCTTCTCTTATTGACTCATATCTTCTCTTATCGACTCCTATCTTCTCTTAACGACTCCTATCTGCTCTTATCAACTCCTATCTTCTCTTAACAACTCCTATCGACTCTTATCTTCTCTTATCAACTCCTCTCTTCTCTTAATGACTCCTATCGACTCCTATCTTCTCTTATCGACTCCTATCTTCTCTTAATAACTCCTATCTTCTCTTATCGATTCCTATCTTCTCTTAACGACTCCTATCTTCTCTTAACGACTCCTATCAACTCGTATCTTCTCTTATTGACTCGTATCTTCTCTTAACAACTCCTATCGACTCTTCTCTTATCGACTCCTATCTTCTCTTAACGACTCCTATCGACTCTTATCTTCTCTTATCAACTCCCATCTTCTCTTATCGACTCATATCTTCTCTTATCGACTCCTAACTTCTCCTATCAACTCCTATCGACTCCTATCTTCTGTTTTCGACTCCTATCTTCTCCTATCGACTCCTATCGACTCCTATCTTCTGTTATCGACTCCTGTCTTCTCTTATCGACGCCTATCTTCTCTTAACGACTCCTATCTTCTCTTATCAACTCCTATCTTCTCCTATTGACTCCTATCTTCTCTTATCAACTCCTATCTTCTCTTAACAACTCCTATCTTCTCTTATCGACTCCTATCTTCTCCTATCAACACCTATCTTCTCCTATCGACTCCTATCTTCTCCTAATCTCTCTTCTGTATCACAGACTACATTGAAATAATACACTAACAGAATGGCTGTTTACCTTTTCATAATGACACACACACACACTACAGTATACACACACACACAAACAGACACACTACAGTATACACACACACACACACACAAACACAGACAGTACACACACACACACACACACAGTACACACATACAGTACACACACAAAGTACACACACACACACATACAGTACACACACAAACACACACACACAGTACACACACACATACAGTGCACACACACACACTACAGTATACACACAAACACACACACAGTACACACACACACATACAGTACACACAAACACACACACACACAGTACACACACACACATACAGTACACACAAACACACACACACACACTACAGTACTGGTAAGTGCACGAGGGGCCTTCACACGGCCAGTCTCAGTTTATGTAGATGACACACAACATGTAAGCGGTGCCAGTGAATATCCTTGGCCAATCCCTCCAATCAAGACTGTGCTGAGACCAAATGTGCTGCCAAACGAATTCAACACTTCAATCAGGTGAGAAATCTCAAGCGCTTCAGGAACCTTCAGGTGCATCTCAATAGTCTAATGTGGCTTCCTCTCTTCGTCTCGTCTCCATCAGCTACGTATGATAGTGTGGGTGAATGCACATGGTGGATTCCTACCAGGGAGTTCCTTTCTGCTGTCATGTGTTTTCACATCAGTGCAAAGGAAAGGAGAGGGCACCGCTTTAAACTGATGATATGCACCGCTTGTCTTGGGGTCACTAGTGTACCTTTAGACTTCCAGTCATTGGCAGAATATCGCAGTATCCCTTTAAATACAACACACTCTTAACCTTCCACATACTGTATGTGCTCTCACCTATCCAGTGTGATCTGATTGAAGTGCCCGCAGGTCCTTCTGGGGGAGGATAGGGTTACGGGCGCCGTCGTCCCAGATGTGGCACAGAGGCACATTGACCCACTGCTGATCCAGGTAAATGAGACCCACTCACTGCCCAGTCCAGGCCAACTCGCCTGACCGTGTGATCGCATCATTCCACTGTGTAAACCCACCCGGAGGGTATTACCGTAGCTACATCTACCTCCTTCATTAGCTAACACATCAGAGAGCGAGGAGGGCAATCTGAAACCTACACATGGTTCTGTTATTAGCCAGCCCTCTCTTATTTGGTTTGTGTTCAACCGTAGACATCACGTTATCGTCTGTTGTTTTGATCGTGTGATCATTCTAATTAAATAAATATGTTCACCTTCAACGCTGCGCATTGGTCCTCCTCCTTAGACGATCGTGACAGTTTCAAAGCAGTTTGGTTTGATTTGAATTAACTTTTTTAAATTTTAAATTACCTCTGGAGGCTTTAGGAAATTCTGTCAGTTGTTCACCGATGAGGTATCCTGAAAAGTGGTTTCAAAGATTAGTATGTTAATGCTGCTGAACAGAAAAGCAGGCAATTTCATAGTCTAATCCAAAAACAAGCCTAATAAATCTTTCTCATTCAACATCCATTGGATACCTTTGTGTGTCATCTAGCACTTGGCAGGTTTTCAGGGCCTAGAGAAGTAAATCTATATTTCTGCTAATGCTAGTTAGTGGCTAATGCTACATTAGCTTCAGGTTTAGTTGCTAATGCTAGTTAGGGGCTAATGCTACATTAGCTTCAGGTTTAGATGCTAATGCTAGTTTATTTAACTACCATTCACATGAGGACAACAACTACATGGTTTACTTGTATATGAATGCTGTGGTGGTACTGAGACAGGACTGAATGACTTCTGTTTCTGAATCATGGCTAATATTAAGCTAAGAATACAGAGCGGTGGCCCCCCAAAATACACATCCACCTCTCACCCCTACCGCACCGGCCCAGAATCCTCAGGTCTGGTTTTCAACCACACCTTGGTTGTTACGGTGTGTGTTTAGCAGCACCACGCCTACCAGTCTTATTACCCTGTTATCCAATCACAAACAACATGGAGAAACATGAATGTGGCTATTTATAAAAATGCCCACGGGTGATGTGGAGCAGAGCATGCTGGGCGATCTCTGAGGAGAAGGAAGTAACTAGAGAAAGTACACAAGCCGTGATAAGTTCCAGCCATCTCCTGTGATTACCTTTAGTTAACATTCTTTGTTTTAGCCAAGGCTAGTGTGCGTCCTTCAGAAATGTGAGTTCATATTTCTTACAATTCATGTGTTGTGGACGCACTCCTTTGTTATGCTAATTAATGTTTTTTTTCTGCGAGCTAGCGACTGTAAGCTTGCTAACCCTGTTGTTTGTCATCTCATTTCAGACATTTAGCATTTCAGTGTCTAGTCTTATATGCCCTGTGGTTATATGGATGTATACTGTATAGATTATGTGGGTATTTTGTTAGCGATGAGCCTTGTGGATGCATTATACATTCAAGTTCAAGTAAGTTCAAGTAAGATTGCTGTTCATTGACTATAGCTCAGCATTCAACACCATAGTACCCTCCAAGCTCATTATTAAGCTCGAGGCCCTGGGTCTGAACCCCGCCCTGTGCAACTGGGTCCTGGACTTCCTGACGGGCCGCCCCCAGGTGGTGAAGGTAGGAAACAACACCTCCACTTCGCTGATCCTCAACACTGGGGCCCCACAAGGGTGCGTGCTCAGCCCACTCATGTACTCCCTGTTCACCTATGACTGCGTGGCCAAGCACACCTCCAACTCAATCATCAAGTTTGCAGACGACACAACAGTAGTAGGCTTGATTACCAACAATGACGAGACAGCCTACAGGGAGGAGGTGAGGGCTCTGGGAGTGTGGTGCCAGGATAATAACCTCTCACTCAACGTCAGCAAAACAAAAGAGATGATCGTGGACTTCAGGAAACAGCAGAGGGTGCACCCCCCTATCCACATCAATGGGACCGCAGTGGAGAAAATTGAAAGTTTCAAGTTCCTCGGCATACACATCACTGACAAACTGAAATGGTCCACCCACACAGACAGTGTGGTGAAGAAGGCATAACAGAGCCTCTTCAACCTCAGGAGGCTGAAGAAATTTGGCTTGGCACCTAAAACCCTCACAAACTTTTACAGATGCACAATTGAGAGCATCCTGTCGGGCTGTATCACCGCCTGGTACGGCAACTGCGCCGCCCGCAACCGCAAAGCTCTCCAGAGGGTGGTGCGGTCTGCCCAATGCATTACCAGGGGCAAACTACCCACCCTCCAGGACACCTACAGCACCCGATGTCACAGGAAGGCCAAAAAGATCATCAAGGACATCAACCACCCAAGCCACTGCCTGTTCACCCCGCTATCATCCAGAAGGCGAGGTCAGTACAGGTGCATCAAAGCTGGGACCGAGAGAATGAAAAACAGCTTCTATCTCAAGGCCATCAGACTGTTAAATAGTCATCACTGGCACATTAGAAGCTGCTGCCTATAGACATAGACTAGAAATCACTGGCCACTTTAAGAAATGGAACACTAGTCACTTTAATAATGTTTACATATCTTGCATTACTCATCTCATATGTACAGTCGTGGTCAAAAGTTTTGAGAATGACACAAGTATTGGTCTTCACAAAGTTTGCTGCTGATATTTTTGTCAGATGTTACTATGGTATACTGAAGTATAATTACAAGCATTCCATAAGTGTCAAAGGCTTTTATTTACAATTACATTAAGTTTATGCAAAGAGTCAATATTTGAAGTGTTGACCCTTCTTTTTCAAGACCTCTGCAATCCGCCATGGCATGCTGTCAATTAACTTCTGGGCCACATCCTGACTGATGGCAGCCCATTCCTGCATAATCAATGCTTGGAGTTTGTCAGAATTTGTGGGTTTTTGTTTGTCCACCCGCCTCTTGAGGATCGACCACAAGTTCTCAATTGGATTAAGGTCTGGGGAGTTTCCTGGCCATGGACCCAACATTTCGATGTTTTGTTCCCCGAGCCACTTAGTTATCACTTTTGCCTTATGGCAAGGTGCTCTATCATGCTGGAAAAGGCATTGTTCGTCACCAAACTGTTCTTGGATGGTTGGGAGAAGTTGCTCTCGGAGGATGTGTTAGTACCATTCTTTATTCATGGCTGTGTTCTTAGGCAAAATTGTGATTGAGCCCACTCCCTTGGCTGAGAAGCAACCTCACACATGAATGGTCTCAGGAGGTTTACTGTTGGCATGACACAGGACTGATGGTAGCGCTCACCTTGTCTTCTCCGGACAAGCTTTTTTCCGGATGCCCCAAACAATCGGAAAGGGGATTCATCAGAGAAAATGACTTTACCCCAGTCCTCAGCTGTCATGAGCCCTCTCACTCCACCGGGTTACCACCTTAATTTGTTTCCACTATCTTCCACTCTGCTCACCACTCTCTCTCTACTCAGCCTAACTAGCTCCACCTGTCCCTGCTCTGCTCGGCTCTAATTACTCTGCCAGCTGCGCTGCATTACCCACTAACCTCTCCCAATATTTAAAGCCCTGTCTTTCAGCTCTCCTTTGTCAGATCGTCTGCAAAGCTCACACCCGGAACCTGTTTGCTCGCGCTTCTGGCTCACCCTTGTTTTGTGACCCCGGACCTGCCTGATTCTTGGATACTCTTCTGCCCCAGGAAAACCAGACCTGCTTTCTGCCATTACGACTCCTGACTACTCTTCGATCCCGGTAACTCTGACCAGCCTTCTGCCTTGCTACAACGTATTTGGATTTCCCTTGAACTGTACTTCTGCCTTGTTTCATCCGCCCCGTTGTGTCTGTGTTCCCCCCCCCCCCCCAGGACTTCTGGACCACCAACCACCGGCGTCATAGGACGCATCGCTGCCACTGGGGGGGGCACAGACCCAGCACATTGGACGGAATCCCTGTTATTCCCAGTAACCCCTGGAGCCTTCACTCACTCCCTACTTCCCTTTTCCCTTAAGTTTTAATAAACTTTCTGGTGTGACGCAATTGTGGTCCTCTGGTCGTCTGTCTGAACCGTGACAGTACGATCTGACCATCATGGACTCAGCGCACACTTCCCCCGACATGGAAACCGACGAACCTGAGCAACCCACCGCCATGCTACGCCTGGAACACACTGAGAGAGAGCTAGCCCGCATGAGCGGCGACATCACCTCTCTGCTTCAGGTCGGCCACCAACAGCATCAGCAGTTCCAGCAGCACCAGCAGCAGTTCCAGCAGCAGCAACAACAACTCGCCATGATCATCCAACTCCTCACCAACCTTACCCCAGCCACTCCGCCCACCGGCCCGTTTCCAGGCAGTCTGCCCACCAGCCCTGCCCCCGAGTTACCTGCCCCGGTCATTGCAGCCGCTGCTCCGGAACCCAAGATTGGAAACCCCGAGCGGTTCAACGGCGATTCAACCCAGGTCCGGCCATTCCTGACTAGCTGCCGACTTCAGTTCTCCTTGCAGCCAAGGACCTTCGCCACGGAGGGGGCTAAAGTTGGGTATGCCATCACTCACCTGACGGGCCGAGCTCGACTCTGGGGAACAGCAGAGTTCGAACGCCAAACCCCCGCATGTGCAACCTTCGACCTGTTTGCTGAAGAGATGCTGAAGGTGTTTGACCTGGATTCACCAACCGCAGAGGCGTCTCGTGAACTGTTCAGTATTCGACAAGGCAGACGTACAGTCGCAGACCATTCCATCGACTTCCGAACCCTGGCAAGACGAAGTTCTTGGAACACACCATCGTTGGTGGACGCGTTCTTCCATAGCTTGGCTGACTATATCAAGGACGAGTTGGTCTCCCATGAACTGCCTTCCACTCTTGATGAAGCCATCGCACTGACTGTCCGGATCGACAGAAGGATACAGACCCGTCGTCGTGAGAGGGGGCGCCAAGGTCCACCAACTACCGGCATTCGGAGAGATCCGACTGGGCTCCTGTCATCTACTGCCACTCACCCAAGTCAGCTTGATCAGTCTGAGCCTATGGAGATTGGGCGAGCCTCTCTCACTCCTGCAGAGCGCCAGCGCCGCTTCACCTCAAACCTCTGCCTCTATTGTGGAGGTGATGGACATCGTGTGGTAACCTGCCCTTTAAAAGCCGAAGCTCACCGGGCATAGGGGGAGTCCGGTTGAGCTCAATGACCATCCAGTCCTCCGACCGCAAACCCCTGCTGCAAGTTCACCTCCGCCTCTCTGACTCAACTCACACCCTGGCTGCTCTGGTGGATTCTGGCGCCGAAGCCAACATAATGGACATCAAGCTGGCACGCCAACTGGGACTGGAGAACCTCCGTTTGACACCTCCTATTCCTGCCCGGGCACTGGACGGACACTTACTCGGATCGGTCACTCATGTCACGGCCCCGGTCTCGATGGGTCTGTCCGGAAACCATCAAGAAACTATCCAGTTTCACCTGCTCCCCTCTCCAGGCCAACCCCTCATCCTGGGTTACCCATGGCTCCGCCGGCACAACCCTCAGCTCGACTGGGTGACCGGGGTGATCAGGGAGTGGGGAGAGGACTGCCACCGAACCTGCCTGCTTGCTGCCGCACTACCCCCTCGGCCAGTACCTACTAACTCCGCTCCTGACCTCTCCAATGTCCCAGAATGCTACCATGGTCTCAGAGAAGTGTTTAACAAAGCAAGAGCCACATCTCTGCCCCCTCACCGACCGTACGACTGTGCCATCGACCTCCTCCCTGGAACAGCCCCTCCAAAGGGCCGTCTTTATTCGTTGTCTGCTCCTGAAAGAAAGTCCATGGAGGACTACATCAATGACTCTCTGTCCGCAGGATTAATCCGTTCATCTTCATCTCCTGCTGGTGCTGGCTTCTTCTTTGTGGGGAAGAGGGACGGATCTCTTCGCCCCTGCATCGACTACAGGGGACTCAACGACATCACAGTGAAAAACCGTTACCCTCTGCCTCTGCTCACCTCTGCTTTTGAGTTGCTCCAGGGAGCCACTGTTTTTACCAAGTTGGATCTCAGAAACGCTTACCACCTAGTGCGGATCCGGGAGGGAGATGAATGGAAGACCGCATTCAATACACCAACAGGCCACTACGAGTATCTGGTTATGCCTTTTGGCCTCACCAATGCTCCTGCTGTGTTCCAGGCTCTAGTGAATGATGTACTGCGGGACATGTTAAACAAGTTTGTCTTCGTTTACCTGGATGACATCTTAATCTACTCCAGAAACCTGTCTGAACACACCCGCCATGTCCAGCAAGTCCTTCATCGTCTTCTGGAGAATTCCCTCTACGCCAAGGCAGAGAAATGTGAGTTTCACGTCAAGACAGTGGCCTTCCTGGGGTACATAGTGGCAGAGGGAAGTATCCAAATGGATCCTGCCAAAGTATCAGCAGTCACTTCATGGCCAGTTCCGGAGAACAGAAAGAAGCTGCAACAGTTTCTGGGGTTTGCTAACTTCTATAGAAAGTTTATCCGGAACTACAGTACCGTTGCTGCCCCTCTCACTGCTCTAACCAGCACCAAGCAACCCTTCACCTGGACCCCAGCAGCCGACAAGGCCTTCAGTACCCTCAAGGTAAGGTTCACCTCCGCTCCCATCCTCCAGATGCCTGATGTGGACCGGCAATTCATTGTGGAGGTGGACGCCTCGGATGTGGGAGTTGGTGCTGTGATTTCTCAGTGGGCTGCGGAGGATAGGAAGCTCCATCCCTGTGCCTTTTTCTCACGTCGGTTGTCCCCCTCTGAGTGCAATTACGACATAGGGAACCGAGAGCTGCTGGCTGTGAAGCTTGCCTTGGAGGAGTGGCGTCACTGGCTGGAGGGGTCCACCATTCCATTTCTCGTTTGGACCGATCATAAGAACTTGGAGTACATCCGCACGGCCAAACGGTTGAACTCCAGGCAGTCCCGCTGGGCCCTGTTCTTCACCAGGTTTAATTTCACTCTGTCATACCGGCCTGGATCACGCAACACCAAGCCAGACGCCCTCTCCCGTCAATTCCAGAAGGATGACAACCCCTCCAAGGATCCTGTGTCGATTCTGCCAAGTCCCTGCATCGTAGCAGCTCTGACCTGGGCTGTTGAGGAACAGGTGCTGGAAGCTCTCCGTAACCAGCCAGGTCCCAGCACTTGCCCAGCTGACCGCCTTTTTGTCCCCGAAAACCTGAGGTCCCAGGTCGTTCAGTGGGGACATGACTCCCGCCTAGCTTGTCACCCTGGCTCCACCCGCACTTACAACCTGCTCGCCCAGAGGTTCTGGTGGCCCTCTCTGAGAAGGGATGTACGGGAATTCGTCCAAGCCTGCCCCATCTGCAACCAACACAAGTCGTCCTGCCAGCCCCCAGCCGGATTGCTGCAGCCCCTGCCTGTGCCCAGACGTCCCTGGTCTCACATCGCCCTTGACTTTGTCACGGGGCTGCCCCCTTCAAGTGGCATGACCGTCATTCTCACCATAGTTGACCGATTCAGCAAGATGGCACACTTCATTCCCCTCCCCAAGCTCCCAACCGCCAAGGAGACCGCCCAGGTGGTCCTGGAACACGTCTTCCGGATCCACGGACTGCCAAAGGATGTAGTTTCTGACCGTGGTCCACAATTCTCCTCCGCTTTTTGGAAGGAGTTCTGTCACCTGCTGGGAGCCACAGTCAGTCTGACTTCCGGATTCCATCCCCAATCCAATGGGCAGTCAGAGCGGGCAAATCAGGAGCTCGAGAAGGCACTGCGATGCATGACTTCACGCAACCCCCACTCCTGGTCGCAGCAATTGACATGGGTGGAGTACGCACACAATTCTCTGACCTGCTCTGCCATCGGTATGTCCCCTTTCCAATGTGTTTATGGATACCAGCCTCCTCTATTTGCCAGCCAGGAAGGGGAGGTTACTTGCCCATCTGCACTTGCTTTTGCCCGTCGATGTCGCCGCACCTGGTCACAAGCCCGAGCCACACTCCTCAGATCCGTTGCCAGCTACACTACCGGGGCCAACCGTCGGAGAATTCCTGCTCCCACCTACCATGTTGGTCAAAGGGTGTGGTTGTCATCGAAGAACCTGCCACTCAGGGTGGAGTCGCAAAAGCTGGCACCTCGGTTCATTGGCCCATTCCCTATCATAAGAGTGATTAGCCCAACTGCTGTCCGGCTCCAACTGCCTAATTCCATGAGGGTGCACCCCACTTTCCATGTGTCTAAGATTAAGCCCATTCATGAGAGTCCGCTGGTCCCTGCTGCGCCTTGTCCTCCTCCTCCACAGCTCGTCGATGGTGGTCTGGTTTACACCGTCCGCCGCCTGCTTCGGTCCAGACGGAGGGGTAGGGGTCTCCAGTACCTCATTGACTGGGAGGGCTATGGACCTGAGGAGAGGACCTGGGTGCCAGCTAGTCGGATTGTGGATAGGACTCTCATCACCGCCTTCCACCAACGGCATCCTGATCAACCTGCAATCCGTAGGGGCCGCCCCAGAGGGGTCCCTAACCGTCCTGCCCGCTCGGCTTCCTGTCCTGTGCCTGATCCTGTCTCGGGACCTGTCCCATCTCCCGACCACGGCCCTCCGGCTTCCTCCGAGGATGAGGACGTTCACTCGGACCGTTCGGAGGAGTTCTAGCCCTCCTCCGGCTCCCCTCCTCCCGCCCGGCGTGGTGTTGCTCTTGGGACTTCTGGGGCCGTCCCTTGGGGGGGGGGTTCTGTCATGAGCCCTCTCACTCCACCGGGTTACCACCTTAATTTGTTTCCACTATCTTCCACTCTGCTCACCACTCTCTCTCTACTCAGCCTAACTAGCTCCACCTGTCCCTGCTCTGCTCGGCTCTAATTACTCTGCCAGCTGCGCTGCATTACCCACTAACCTCTCCCAGTATTTAAAGCCCTGTCTTTCAGCTCTCCTTTGTCAGATCGTCTGCAAAGCTCACACCCGGAACCTGTTTGCTCGCGCTTCTGGCTCACCCTTGTTTTGTGACCCCGGACCTGCCTGATTCTTGGATACTCTTCTGCCCCAGGAAAACCAGACCTGCTTTCTGCCATTACGACTCCTGACTACTCTTCGATCCCGGTAACTCTGACCAGCCTTCTGCCTTGCTACAACGTATTTGGATTTCCCTTGAACTGTACTTCTGCCTTGTTTCATCCGCCCCGTTGTGTCTGTGTTTCCCCCCCCCCCCAGGACTTCTGGACCACCAACCACCGGCGTCATAGGACGCATCGCTGCCACTGGGGGGGGCACAGACCCAGCACATTGGACGGAATCCCTGTTATTCCCAGTAACCCCTGGAGCCTTCACTCACTCCCTACTTCCCTTTTCCCTTAAGTTTTAATAAACTTTCTGGTGTGACGCAATTGTGGTCCTCTGGTCGTCTGTCTGAACCGTGACATCAGCAGTCCAATCCCTGTACCTTTTGTAGAATATCAGTCTGTCCCAGATGTTTTTCCTGGAGAGAAGTGGCTTCCTCGCTGTCCTTCTTGACACCAGGCCATCCTCCAAAAGTCTTTGCCTCACTGTGCGTGCAGATGCACTCACACCTGCCTGCTGCCATTCCTGAGCAAGCTCTGCACTGGTGGTGCCCCGATCCCGCAGCTGAATCAACTTTAGGAGACGGTCCTAGCGCTTGCTGGACTTTCTTGGGTGCCCTGAAGCCTTTTTCACAACAATTGAACCTCTCTCCTTGAAGTTCTTTATGATCCGATAAATGGTTGATTTAGGTGCAATCTTACTAGCAGCAATATCCTTGCCTGTGAAGCCCTTTTTGTGCAAAGCAATGATGACGGCACGTGTTTCCTTGCAGGTAACCATGGTTAACAGTGGAAGAACAATGATTTCAAGCACCACACTCCTTTTAAAGCTTCCAGTCTATTATTCTAACTCAATTAGCATGACAGAGTGATCTCCAGCCTTGTCCTCGTCAACACTCTCTCCTGTGTTAACGACAGAATCACTGACATGATGTCAGCTGGTCCTTTTATGGCAGGGCTGAAATGCAGTGGAAATGTTTTTTGGGGATTAAGTTCATTTTCATGGCAAAGAGGGACTTTGCAATTAATTGCAATTCATCTGATCACTCTTCATAACATTCTGGAGTATATGCAAATTGGCATCATAAAAACTGAGGCAGCAGACTTTGTGAAAGTTAATATTTGTGTCATTCTCAAAACTTTTGACCATGACTGTATATACTGTATTCTATACTATTCTACTGTATCTTAGTCCATGCCGCTCTGTCATTGCTCGTCCATATATGTATATGTTCTTAATTCCATTCCTTACTTAGATTTGTGTGTATTGGGTATATGTTGTTGTGAAATTGTTAGATATTACTTGTTAGATATTACTGCACTGTCAGAGCTAGAAGCACAAGCATTTCACTACACCCGCAATAACATCTGCTAAACATGTGTATGTGACCAATACAATTTGATTTGATTTAAAGTTCATACAGTTGTGTGATGATTATGGTGCTACTCAGTACTGCTGTGTAGTTGCACTCCTCTGATCATTCATTAGTGAAGTCACAGCCATGTTGTTAGGTTGTATTGCCCTGTGCAGCAGATAACATATTGTAGCCATATTATTTATAGCTTATGTAATTGGAGGTTATATTAAATCAAATCAAATCAAATCAAATCAAATGTTATTGGTCACATGCGCCGAATACAACAGGTGCAGACATTACAGTGAAATGCTTACTTACAGCCCTTAACCAACAGTGCATTTATTTTTAACAAAAAAAGTAAAAATAAAACAACAACAAAAAAAGTGTTGAGAAAAAAAAGAGCAGAAGTAAAATAAAGTAACAGTAGGGAGGCTATATATACAGGGGGGTACCATTACAGAGTCAATGTGCGGGGGCACCGGCTAGTTGAGGTAGTTGAGGTAATATGTACATGTGGGTAGAGTTAAAGTGACTATGCATAAATAATTAACAGAGTAGCAGCAGCATAAAAAGGATGGGGTGGGGGGGCAGTGCAAATAGTCCGGGTAGCCATGATTAGCTGTTCAGGAGTCTTATGGCTTGGGGGTAGAAGCTGTTGAGAAGTCTTTTGGACCTAGACTTGGCACTCCGGTACCGCTTGCCGTGCGGTAGCAGAGAGAACAGTCTATGACTAGGGTGGCTGGAGTCTTTGACAATTTTGAGGGCCTTCCTCTGACACCGCCTGGTATAGAGGTCCTGGATGGCAGGAAGCTTGGCCCCAGTGATGTACTGGGCCGTACGCACTACCCTCTGTAGTGCCTTGCGGTCGGAGGCCAAGCAGTTGCCATACCAGGCGGTGATGCAACCAGTCAGGATGCTGTCGATGGTGCAGCTGTAGAATTTTTTGAGGATCTGAGGACCCATGCCAAATCTTTTCAGTCTCCTGAGGGGGAATAGGTTTTGTCGTGCCCTCTTCACGACTGTCTTGGTGTGTTTGGACCATGATAGTTTGTTGGTGATGTGGACACCAAGGAACTTGAAGCTCTCAACCTGTTCCACTACAGCCCCGTCGATGAGAATGGGGGCGTGCTCAGTCCTCTTTTTTTTCCTGTAGTCCACAATCATCTCCTTTGTCTTGGTCACGTTGAGGGAGAGGTTGTTGTCCTGGCACCACACGGCCAGGTCTCTGACCTCCTCCCTATAGGCTGTCTCATCGTTGTCGGTGATCAGGCCTACCACTGTTGTGTCGTCGGCCAACTTAATGATGGTGTTGGAGTCGTGCCTGGCCATGCAGTCATGGGTGAACAGAGAGTACAGGAGGGGACTGAGCACGCACCCCTGAGGGGCCCCCGTGGATCAATGTGGCAGATGTGTTGTTACCTACCCTTACCACCTGGGGGCGGCCCGTCAGGAAGTCCAGGATCCAGTTGCAGAGGGAGGTGTTTAGTCCCAGGATCCTTAGCTTAGTGATGAGCTTAGAGGGCACTATGGTGTTGAATGCTGAGCTGTAGTCAATGAATAGCATTCTCACGTAGGTGTTCCTCTTGTCCAGGTGGGAAAGGGCAGTGTGGAGTGCAATAGAGATTGCATCATCTGTGGATCTGTTGGGGCGGTATGCAAATTGGAGTGGGTCTAGGGTTTCTGGGATAATGCTGTTGATGTGAGCCATGACCAGCCTTTCAAAGCACTTCATGGCTACAGACGTCAGTGCTACGGGTCGGTAGTCATTTAGGCAGGTTATCTTAGAGTCCTTGGGCACGGGGACTATGGTGGTCTGCTTGAAACATGTTGGTATTACAGACTCAGTCAGGGACATGTTGAAAATGTCAGTGAAGACACTTGCCAGTTGGTCAGCACATGCTCGGAGTACACGTCCTGGTAATCCGTCTGGCCCTGCGGCCTTGTGAATGTTGACCTGCTTAAAAGTCTTACTCACATCGGCTACGGAGAGCGTGATCACATAGTCATCCGGAACAGCTGGTGCTCTCATGCATGCTTCAGTGTTGCTTGCCTCGAAGCGAGCATAGAAGTGGTTTAGCTCGTCTGGTAGGCTTGTGTCACTGGGCAGCTCGCGGCTGTGCTTCCCTTTGTAGTCTGTAATAGTTTTCAAGCCCTGCCACATCCGACGAGCGTCAGAGCCAGTGTAGTACGATTCAATCTTAGTCCTGTATTGACTCTTTGCCTGTTTGATGGTTCGTCGGAGGTCATAGCGGGATTTCTTATAAGCGTCCGGGTTAGAGTCCCGTTCCTTGAAAGCGGCAGCTCTACCCTTTAGCTCAGTGCGGATGTTTCCTGTAATCCATGGCTTCTGGTTGGGGTATGTACGTACGGTCACTGTGGGGACGACATCATCGATGCACTTATTGATGAAGCCAGTGACTGATGTGGTGTACTCCTCAATGCTGTCTGAAGAATCCCGAAACATGTTCCAGTCTGTGCTAGCAAAACAGTCCTGTAGCTTAGCATCTGCGTCATCTGACCACTTTTTTATTAACCGAGTCACTGGTGCTTCCTGCTTTAGTTTTAGCTTATAAGCAGGAATCAGGAGGATAGAGTTATGGTCAGATTTGCCAAATGGTTGGCGAGGGAGAGCTTTGTATGCGTCTCTGTGTGTGGAGTATTTGGTTATTGACCAAATACTTATTTTCCACCATAATTTGCAAATAAATTCATTAAAAATCCTACAATGTGATTTTCTGGATTTTTTTTCTCAATTTGTCTGTCATAGTTGACGTGTAACTATGATGAAAATTACAGGCCTCTCTCATCTTTTTAAGTGGGAGAACTTGCACAATTGGTGGCTGACTAAATACTTTTTTCCCCCACTGTAACTGCCATTTACTAGTGTATAATTTAGCCCTTTTCAGAAACACACAAACTAATGGTTAACACAATTGTCAAGCCATACACTGTGCTATGCTGTGCTGTGCTGTGCAGTGCCGTTACTGCTCTGTGAATCAGCGTCATTAAACAACCTCAACTGGAATCCTACCGGTCTGTCATCTGTGCCCTTACGTGCATCTGGAAGAGAACACATAGTGCTAAGTAAAACCTAACCCTACAGAATATATATATTTATTTAACCTTTATGTAACTAGGCAAGTCAGTTAAGAACAAACTCTTATTTACAATGACAGCTTACCAAAAGGCAAAAGGCCTCCTGTGGGGACGGGGGCTGGGATTAAAACATTTTATATATATAAATATAGGACCAAACACAGATCACAACAAGAGAGACAACACAACACTACATAAAGAGAGACCTAAGACAACAACATAACATGGCAGCAACACACGACAACACAGCAAGGTAGCAACCCAACTTGAAAACAACATGGTAGCAACACAACATGGTAGCAGCACAACATGGTAGCAGCACAAGACATGGTACAAACATTATTGGGCACAGACAACAGCACAAAGGGCAAGAAGGTAGAGACAACAATACACCATGCGAAGCAGCCACAACTGTCAGTAAGAGTGTCCATGATTGAGTCTTTGATTGAAGAGATGGAGATAAAACTGTCCAGTTTGAGTGTTTTTTGCAGCTCGTTCCAATCGCTAGCTGCAGCGAACTGGAAAGAGGAGCGACCCAGGGATGTGAGTGCTTTGGGGACCTTTAACAGAATGTGACTGGCAGAATATACAGTCCACCAAGTCCTCAACTACAGCTACACTAAATGCATTCCTTTGCCCTAACTCTCCTCTTACCCCCAGCAACTAGTTTGCAGTGTGGCATTTAGGACAGGTCTCCCTTCTAAAAGATAATTTAAATCTTAATGGGATCACCTGTGTGAACACAGGATGAATAAATTATGAATAAATACATTTGAGCTGTTGCCCAAGTCCTATCAAGAAACAAACGTAAGGTTATCTTTGGTTGCTGTAAATCCTTGCTTCTCATACGCAGGGCCATATTAACCCAGGGGCTGAAGCCCTGGGGCCAGGCCCAAGAGGCTGAGAAAAATAGAAAAAGATAATGGTCCTTTAATGACAGTAGAAAGCCTACTGCCACTCTGCTGATCATCAGATGGGGGGAGGAGAGGAGGCAGGGGGCCCAAGTGGGTTCCACGAGCCTGCTGCCTTGGTTGGGTGTCTGATTTAGTAGAAAAATAAATAAAACATCATAGCTGTTAACCAAATAGGGCACAGATGATAGTGGGGGTACCCCGTAGGCCTACCGGTAAAACATGAGCCTATCACAATCATTAAACAAAACAAAAAAACATAACTGGTTTTGTTCATGCCACATTAAAATGTATTCAATTTTTACATTAAATTGACATGTTTTTCCTATAAGGCTATAAAAAATCTAAGCCCCGGGGCCTATGATTTCTTAATCCGGCTCTGCTCATATGCCATCCCCAATGTAATGCTAACGGACCAAGGCAGTGAATTTACGATCAGTACATAGTAAATAGTACTGACGTGATGGATCGGAAGCACAGACTTTTATGGTTCTGATGTTAAATGGGACTAAATGGAATGTGCAGCACTGTCCACATGATCAGCCCTAAGGGATTTATGTTTTGTTTGTCTGCAAGTGATG
Source organism: Coregonus lavaretus (assembly GCF_964263955.1). Lineage (NCBI taxonomy): Eukaryota > Metazoa > Chordata > Actinopteri > Salmoniformes > Salmonidae > Coregonus > Coregonus lavaretus. The sequence goes on from NC_140021.1 coordinate 9,647,344, forward strand.
TTGACAGAGCTTCAAAGGAGACATAACGATGGGTCGAAACTTTTACATTTGATCTCTCGATTTTGGCTGTTTGTTCCCCCTATGAAACGGTTGAGTGAACGTAGCGGCCAGATGGCTGCCCTATTTAGAAAGCTAATACAAATCCTTTTGGCTCATGCCACCCTGTGCATACTACTGTATGGACAGGCACTTTTTTCCTGTGGCCCAAACCTCACTCCACAATGTACAATCCAGACCTGCGGGTTCAAATAGTATTTGTTTTCTTCCAAATACTTTGAGCATTTTATTGAGCCTGTCTGGAGTGCCAGATGAGTGGGGTTTGTAGTGCACATTTGGGACTATTCCATTGGTTCCAATGTGCCGGGCAAGCCCAATCAGGCACAGCCAAAGAACCCAACCTCAGACCTATAAGGTTCCTCCTCTCCAAACTTAGACGGCTGCTAAGATGTTCTTTGGTCCATAGGACTACAGCCAATTAACTACAGTGATTGATGGTTGGATTGCCACTCCATTGGCTTCTCTGGGCCATATGAATAACGGTCAGTGACAGAGGATGGTTTAGCCCACTCAACTGTAAATGAATATTGATGAACTGGCAATATCATCCCAGTTTACCTTTGTTGGGAGTCATGGCAGAATTGTAAAAGTCTGTTTATATTAGATTAGACAGTGGCCAGCAATGACACTTGGCTGTCAGTGATGATGGTTGTCCACAGTAACGGCCTTGTCTGTGTTGAGTTGCCCACAGCTTACACATTTCCTGCTGTTTAGTAGAATCTAGACCAGGTGGGGGCGAAGTACGGACCGCGGGCCGTATCCGGAACGCCGGCACTTCAATCCGGCCCGCGAGACATTTTTTAAATGTATTAAATATTATTATATTTTAGTTATGATTTTCGGCCTAAAATTACTCATTCGATGATATACAAACAACCTCCAATAGATGGCGCTGTAGCCTGGCAGCGCGCTCTGTATTTGGGCCTACAGTCAGATTCAGAATGCGCTCAGTCATCATAGCCACTTCATTGCTTTACGACTTTTGACGTGAAAAATTAGTGCTGCCAAAATGAGAAAAGCATAGCAAGCCTTTTGCTGAAGGGCAGTTTGTGAAAGAGTGTATGGTGGAGACTGCTGGTATACTTTGTCCTGAGAGTAAAAGCCAATTCGAGAAAATTAGCTTATCACGCAGAACCATCACCAGGCGCGTGGAAGTGATAGGTGAGGAGCTAATCTCCGATTTGAAGAAAATAGCAGATGGCTTCGATCTTTTTTCTATAGCACTGGATGAGAGTACTGACATCAGAGACACTGCTCAACTTTAAATTTTTGTCAGAGGAATAAATGAGAACTTTGAAATAACAGAGGAACTTCTTGCGATGGAATCAATGATGGGAACAACCAGGGGCTTATATTACAGGGTGTCTGCCTGCTTGGAAAAAATGAATCTACCGTGGAGCAAACTGACAAACGTCACAACAGATGGATCACCAAATCTAACCGGTAAAAACATTGGCCTACTAAAAAGATTGCTGTCACGATCGTCTAAGGAGGGAGAGGACCAAGGCGCAGCGTTGAAAGCAAACATATTTATTTTATCAAGATCACACGATCAAAACAACGAAACGTGACCAGCCACCGGTGGAACAGGCACGGGCCGTGCCGGACTGACGACGCACACCACTGGCTTGGTGTGGGGAGCAGGAGCGGGCCGAGCCGGGCCGTCGAAGCGCACCCCCGACCTGGTGCGGGGAACAGGCACGGGCCGTGCCGGACTGACGACGCACACCACTGGCTTGGTGTGGGGAGCAGGAGCGGGCCGAGCCGGGCCGTCGAAGCGCACCCCCGACCTGGTGCGGGGAACAGGCACGGGCCGTGCCGGACTGACGACGCACACCACTGGCTTGGTGTGGGAAGCAGGAGCGAGCCGAGCCGGGCTGGCGACGCGCACCACAGACTTGGTGCGGAGAGCAGGAACGGGCCGGACTGGGCTGGCGACGCGTACCACAGGTTTGGTGCAGGGAGCAGGAACAGGCTGGGCCGGGCTGGCGACGCGCACCACAGACTCGATGCGGGAAGCAGGAACAGGCCGGGCCGGGCTGACGACACGCACCACAGGCTCGATGCGAGGAACAGGAACAGGCCGGACCGTACTGGGGACACACACCACTGGCCCTACGCAGGGATCAGGAACGGGCCGGACCGGACTGGTAACACACCCCAGTACCTCTCGCCGTGCCTCCACACTTTCCCTCTCCTCTGTGACCAGTGGCCCCCTTAACCTGGCGGCCTCCTCTTCACACCCGCTGGACCGCTCCATCGCGGCCTCCTGCTGCCCCGTCGTCCACGTCGTGAGCCCCCCCCTAAAAATGTTCTGGGGTTCTCTCCTCCCCGTGGACCAGGCCTCCCTAGCTCTCGCCAGACTCTCGATCCATTGCTTCATAGACCAGCCTCTCTCCTCTTCACTTAGCGTGGCCCAGCCGAAACTCCTACTCCCCTGATCCAAGGTCCTTCCTCTCTCCTCTTCACGCTGCTTGGTCTGGTTTAGGTGGGATTTTCTGTCACGATCGTCTAATGAGGGAGACCAAGGCGCAGCGTTGCGAGTGAACATATTCTATTTATTTAAATGCTCACACGAACAAAACAATAAACAACGAATGCGTGACGTCTATGGTTCAACACGAACACACACGAACAAAATCCCACAACCCGAAAGAAAAACAGACAGATTAAATATGGCTCCCAATCAGAGACAACCAGCCGACAGCTGACACTCGTTGCCTCTGATTGGGAGTCACACCGGCAAACATAGAAAATAGACAACCTAGAACACCCACCAAAGAAACGGAAAACATAGAATGACTCATTATGTTGAGCCAGGGTGTGACAATTACAAGACAAAGTAAAAGAAGAAAGCCCTAACTCGGAGGAATTGATATTTCTTCACTGTATTATTCATCAGGAAGCCCTGTGTAAAAGTGTGTTAAAGCTGGAAAAACTTGTGGTTGTAAAACTTGTCAACTTTATACCCAGTGTTGCCAACTTAGCGACTTTGTCGCTATATTTAGAGAGTTTTCAGACCCCTCTAGCGACACATTTTCAAAAAAGCGACTAGCGACAAATCTAGCGACTTTTTCTGGTGTAATTGGAGACTTTTGGAGACTCTGACGTGAAAGCACGTATCGTTCTTACTCTTATCAATGAGCAGCGGGTGCTGCCGCCCACCCCCGTCCCAAAGCACTCACAGGCGGCCCAGTCCTCGCGCAGCAGTCCCTCCCAGCTGCAGTCAGAGCAGGAGATGTTCACCCCTCCGCGTCCAGACTGCAAATGAATCGCACATGCGGGAAGCCACCGCTGGCTGATCCCGACCTGGCTTACATTCAGGTCGGGATATAATTGAAGGGTGTTTTTTACTCACTTTTTGTCTCTCCCGAGACGTTATTCCTCTCTCCTACAGTGTCCATCACAATTACATGCACATGGCCAATTATGCAAATTAGGTGATGACGTCATTTAGCTACTTCTAGCGACTTTTAGGACAGCCAATAGCTACTGTGGGAAATTATTCTCTTATATTTTAGATGTGCTGTCAGCTTAATAAGAAAGCATTATTGATTAAACATAATAGGTTTGTGCTGTACTGATATAGACTGTTTAACATAACAAGCTGTGATTAATGTGGGGAACTATTAGGGGGTAGGCTGAGATAAGACTTGTGTCACACAGACACACACACTGCCTCTTTGTTTGATGCCCTTGCCAAGAGAGGTGACCAGACCCATTGTACACATTAAGACTTTAATAACCGTGACTGGGGTAGGCAAGGCTTATGCTTTTTCATGGTGATGTTATGCAGTGAGAATTATCCAGCAATGCACTTGGATACAGGTAATAACTAATCAGTCAGATTTGGACTGAGGTGATTGGATAACTGTAAATATGGCTCACAGTTGAGATGAGAATTGTTCCTTAATATGCTTTCAAAAACAGACCATTCCAAATGAAACGATGCTCTTACCATACGTTTCATTCAAAATTTAGAATATATTTTCTTTACACATACATTTTGCATGTCTCCAGTCATATAATATACAGTATATATCTATTTTGAAGTTTACATATTTGTGACTGTAAGTTTGATTGTACTTTACAAGGGTAGAGATGCAGGATCTGTGTGTGTGTGTGTTTGACTGTGTCTGTGATGTTATAAATTATATCAATTTTGTGAAAGATTTGTGAGAAATGTGTTCACAAAAAACAAGGGTAGAATTGTTCTGCAAGCATATGTACACCTACAGTACACTAGTAGTTGCGTGTCAATGTGAAAATGAATAAAGGCTTCACATGTTTTGTCACGCATATAGTATGTGGCCCTTCACTTGGTTTCAAAAACTAAATGTGGCCCTTGAGACAAAAGGTTTGCCCACCCTTGATCTAGACTGTGCTGATTGCAGAGTAGCAGTTGTGGTTAGGTGGGTGTACAAGAGGTACTGATGGTGATGACGGATTTCAGTCAGAAAATCGTAACCCTTCACAGTATCCTATAAATTGACAGTCAAAGCATGAGGATGTATTAGATGTTTTAATGAACGGATTCCACTAATAGCCATTGCATGCTCTACAAACAGTGTTGCGTTGTTTTGAGCATTTTTGTGTCTTCAAAATCAGCTACCACAGCTCTGCTCAGTGCCTTTGAGATAAGAGCCGAGGCACATGGCCGCATGAAGCAAGAATAGAGCCTCTTTTAACTGACTGCCCATTGACTTTCACTCTGCCAATAGGGAGCTCAGAAATAGAGCCTATTTTAACTGACTGCCCATTGACTTTAACTCTTTCAATAGGGAGCTCAGAAATAGAGCCTCTTTTAACTGACTGCCCATTGACTTTCACTCTGCCAATAGTGAGCTCAGAAATAGAGCCTCTTTTAACTGACTGCTCATTGACTTTCACTCTGCCAGTAGGGAGCTCAGAAATTGTGCGTGAGCTATTCACTGGCAAAATGATATGCCCACTGCGGTGGCATGGCATCTAGTTTTGAAACACTGGCATTTTTTTGATTAGAATGTCCATGTGTTGTGTTCGTTTTGCCATCTCTTTGACTTTTCGGTGTAATTTAAATGGATGTGAAAGCAAGGGCACTGAGAGCAATGCAAAACAACTTGATTTGTTTGTCTTTTTGGAAAATGTCATTGCTGACGACTTTACACCTACAAGTGGATTTCCTCATATTTCATCTTGGCAGGATACATAATAACGACAAGTGCTGCTTGTTGGAACATGAGTCACTGGGCCGAATTGCATTTCCTCAATAGACTCACTGTGATGTCAGGACTTGGCTCCAAATTAGTCTGTCATCCAGTTAAAGCTATCTAGCTTTCTTTGTGCCGTACAAACCCAATGCTACCCTATTCCACTAGATATAACAAGAGGAGAAAAACTCCCACAGGATTGGTCCCTAAAGCCCTATATTTAAAGGTAAATGATGGTCATAGTGAAGTCTAAAGGAGGGATATTGAATGTTAATATCCATTATTCGTGTCCTGCTGTATCCAATCAGCTTGTTTGGACACTGAGTGGGAGGATGGGAGTCTGGTAATGCTCTTTTCATGCCAACTCCTCCATATCTGATTTATTGGCTTCAACAGCTCACACCCCTCCCCTGGTCTCTTCATGCTGTCATTGTTACCCAGTTAAGTTTTCTTTATAAGGCTACTGAAGGGTAAGGAGGTAGTTGCCTTTTTGGACTTGCACTTGTTATCTCAAATAACAAAAAAACTGTACAAAAATAAATAATTGAGACCAAAAACTAGTGTGATGATAGACATTTTAGTGGGGATATCTGGATTGGGACATTCCTTCCAGTGTACGACACCTTTCCTGAACTTCCTACCCTTAAGACTGGCCCTCTGATACACATGTACAGTATCACCAACGATAACGCCCCAAGTGGGGTCTAAATCGGAAAAGCAGGGATGATAAGGAGTACCCAACATAGAGTCGAGTGGGAGAGTTGAGCCAGAAAAGAAAAGCCTTCCAGAAAAACATTTAGACTCTTAGGCTGGCCACATGTCCATTACCTGCCTCAAAACCATCTATTTTGTGTGTTTTACTTTGTTTTCAGTCATCTGGATGGAAGGAACGGGAGAGGTAACGGTTATCTTGATGGAAGGAATGGGAGAGGCAACGGTCACCTGGATGGAAGGAACGGGAGAGGCAACGGTCACCTGGATGGAAGGAACGGGAGAGGAAACGGTCACCTGGATGGAAGGAATGGGAGAGGAAACGGTCACCTGGATGGAAGGAATGGGAGAGGAAACGATCACCTGGATGGAAGGAACGGGAGAGGTACCGGTCACCTTGATGGAAGGAATGGGAGAGGCAACGGTCACCTGGATGGAAGGAACGGGAGAGGCAACGGTCACCTGGATGGAAGGAACGGGAGAGGAAACGGTCACCTGGATGGAAGGAACGAGAGAGGAAACGGTCACCTGGATGGAAGGAACGGGAGAGGTACCGGTCACCTTGATGGAAGGAATGGGAGAGGAAATGGTCACCTGGATGGAAGGAATGGGAGAGGAAACGGTCACCTGGATGGAAGGAATGGGAGAGGAAACGGTCACCTGGATGGAAGGAATGGGAGAGGAAACGGTCACCTGGATGGAAGGAATGGGAGAGGAAACGGTCACCTGGATGGAAGGAATGGGAGAGGAAACGGTCACCTGGATGGAAGGAACTTCGGAGGAAGCGGACACCTGGATGGAAGGAACGTCTGAGGAAACAGTCACCTGGATGGAAGGAACGTCTGAGGAAACGGTCACCTTGATTGTAGGAACGTTGGAGGAAACATTGTCGGGAGATGCAGCGGTGGGCGAATGTGGCGCAGGCGCTGAAGCTGAGGTGAGAACGCCGGCTGGCATTGCCCAGGCCTGTGTGTCTTTCTAATGAAGCTGCGGGGGGGATTTATACCTACTGTAGCTATGTGCTTTGTTTTCCTGTCAGGCCTTGGCTGCTAAGCCTGTCTTGCGCAGACCCAGTGTGTAAGTCGCCAGGAGGTGCAGTGTTCTGGCAAGCGACATAAGTAGGATTCCTCCTCTGTGTTCTCTGATGCAGCCTGTTGTTATTGTGGGAGGTTGTGGCAGGATTCACTGCTGTGTCAAGTAATGGGTTGTAGCCACCTGTAAAGGGTTTGGGGGAAAGCCCTTGAGGGATTTAGTCATGCCTACACCACAGATGAAGAGGCTTGTTGCCCAATCTGGGGATAATTCATCTGGACTGAAATGAGAGTGTGAGCCCTTTTTTGTGCTCAACACCCCTAGGAGAGAGAGATTATTATGGAAGCTAAACTCAAAGAGAGGTGAGTCTGGAGGCTGAAGGTGTCCTAAAATGTACACTGTACGCAATACAGCCCACTGGGCACAGACGTCATTTCAACATCTAGTTTTGATTTGCATTTGGTTGAGTTGTCAACTTAAAAATAGTTGAGAAGGCTACTTCGCTCCGCTCATACAGGAGTAGTAAAGGCCCTGGGCACTACTTTTGTGAAGAAAACAATGTTATTTTTGAATTTGTATTTTTTTAACATTCTGATTTATCAGGGGTTGCTGCAGCACCCTTAGCACCACTACGTGGAAACGACGTTGATTGAACCAGTATTTGCCCAGTGGGCGGGGACTGTCTCGTCTATAACTAGAGAGCAAATGGGAACCAAACGAGCATAGAAATGTATAGATTGGATCATAATTCCTTCCCTCTACTCCAACACAGAAGATAACAGAAGATAACCATGGTGATACGATCCCTTAAATGAAATATGTTCTTTATGGCTGTCAAATTGAAGGAGTGTGTGCTTCCCACCCATTAAATAAGAAGAAAGAGATGTAGAGAAGTATAACGTAGGTGGCTATTTTGGATTTCAGCTGCTTATCATTCAGAAGTCCCCGCCCCCTCATTTTTCCTCTTGTCATATGGAGAAAAAAGTGAGGGCGGGCAGGATGGTTAGAGAGGTTTGCGAATGGCCATTTGAACGTTTCCTTGTTGTCTCTCAACATAATAAACCAATTAGTTTGCAACATGAATCTGCATAATTACGAAGTATCCATTTATGATGCAGAACAATTCCGACACGTATCAACGTGCTCTCTAATTATGACACCCCACAACTAAGTGGAGATAAAACTTTTAGCGACTGCTGGCCATCAAATTTAACACCAGAGTGGAGAGGCACTCTGGCTTTTTGAATACTTTTGGCAGGAAGAAAGACATTGTTGAAACATGATTGCAGGACATAAACGATTAACACTATATTACTTCAGCATAGTTTTATTCTATTTCATGTTCAAGAGGGGTATATTTTCCTCTCTTCAGCTTCTGAGTCCCCTAGTTGAATAAATGGAAAGGCCATCTCTATTCCCCCCTGTTCTGGAGATGTAGAGGCTTTTCTAGTCTGACTTTTACTGTGCCAACTAATGATGCTGGTAAAAATGCGAATGGTCAAATACAGTGGGGAAAAAAAGTATTTAGTCAGCCACCAATTGTGCAAGTTCTCCCACTTAAAAAGATGAGAGGCCTGTAATTTTCATCATAGGTACACGTCAACTATGACAGACAAATTGAGCAAAAGAAATCCAGAAAATCACAATGTAGGATTTTTAATGAATTTATTTGCAAATTATGGTGAAAAATAAGTATTTGGTCACCTACAAACAAGCAAGATTTCTGGCTCTCACAGACCTGTAACTTCTTCTTTAAGAGGCTCCTCTGTCCTCCACTCGTTACCTGTATTAATGGCACCTGTTTGAACTTGTTATCAGTATAAAAGACACCTGTCCACAACCTCAAACAGTCACACTCCAAACTCCACTATGGCCAAGACCAAAGAGCTGTCAAAGGACACCAGAAACAAAATTGTAGACCTGCACCAGGCTGGGAAGACTGAATCTGCAATAGGTAAGCAGCTTGGTTTGAAGAAATCAACTGTGGGAGCAATTTTTAGGAAATGGAAGACATACAAGACCACTGATAATCTCCCTCGATCTGGGGCTCCACGCAAGATCTCACCCCGTGGGGTCAAAATGATCACAAGAACGGTGAGCAAAAATCCCAGAACCACACGGGGGGACCTAGTGAATGACCTGCAGAGAGCTGGGACCAAAGTAACAAAGCCTACCATCAGTAACACACTATGCCGCCAGGGACTCAAATCCTGCAGTGCCAGACGTGTCCCCCTGCTTAAGCCAGTACATGTCCAGGCCCGTCTGAAGTTTGCTAGAGTGCATTTGGATGATCCAGAAGAGGATTGGGAGAATGTCATATGGTCAGATGAAACCAAAATAGAACTTTTTGGTAAAAACTCAACTCGCCGTGTTTGGAGGACAAAGAATGCTGAGTTGCATCCAAAGAACACCATACCTACTGTGAAGCATGGGGGTGGAAACATCATGCTTTGGGGCTGTTTTTCTGCAAAGGGACCAGGACGACTGATCCGTGTAAAGGAAAGAATGAATGGGGCCATGTATCGTGAGATTTTGAGTGAAAACCTCCTTCCATCAGCAAGGGCATTGAAGATGAAACATGGCTGGGTCTTTCAGCATGACAATGATCCCAAAAACACCGCCCGGGCAACGAAGGAGTGGCTTCGTAAGAAGCATTTCAAGGTCCTGGAGTGGCCTAGCCAGTCTCCAGATCTCAACCCCATAGAAAATCTTTGGAGGGAGTTGAAAGTCCGTGTTGCCCAGCGACAGCCCCAAAACATCACTGCTCTAGAGGAGATCTGCGTGGAGGAATGGGCCAAAATACCAGCAACAGTGTGTGAAAACCTTGTGAAGACTTACAGAAAACGTTTGACCTGTGTCATTGCCAACAAAGGGTATATAACAAAGTATTGAGAAACTTTAGTTATTGACCAAATACTTATTTTCCACCATAATTTGCAAATAAATTCATTAAAAATCCTACAATGTGATTTTCTGGAGAAAAAAAGTATCATTTTGTCTGTCATAGTTGACGTGTACCTATGATGAAAATTACAGGCCTCTCTCATCTTTTTAAGAGGGAGAACTTGCACAATTGGTGGCTGACTAAATACTTTTTTTCCCCACTGGATATGCACTCATTGTAATGCCATGCCAGTTGTTGGCACAGTGTCCAAATGGAAAAGCATTGATAAGCAGTATCAGCCCAAGGAACAATTGGCTAGCTGAGCTTGATGCTATAGCTACAATATACCCTGTAACACAACCGGTACAGTCTGACAATGTGCCAAGCAGACCCATGCGCTTAGGTTACTGTATTCATTAATAATGAGCTCTTAGTGCACGGTCACCAATAGAAATTGCCTTATTAGTCATTTGTCATTACCTAATTAGCTTGCGATAAGCTTATCTTGAACCATTATAAAGGCAGACATATCAGCTGACACCCTCCAGGTTTTTAACCGTTTGCAGACGGTAGCTACAGTATGTGCTTTGTTCTCCTGTCAGGCCTCGGCTGCTAAGTCCGTCTTGCCCAAACCCGGTTTTGCCAGGAGGTGCAGTGTTCTGGGAAGTGGCGAAAGTAGGATTTATCCTCTGTGTTCTCTGATACATACATCCTGTTGTTATTTTGGGAGGTTGTGGCAGGATTCACTGCAGTATCCAGTAATGGATTGTAGCCAGCTGTAAAGGGTTAGGAGGAAAGCAGCCTTTCTTCAGGCCTGTGTAGATAACTCTTATGCTGAAAACAATATTCTTTGTATCGACCTGTATTTTGCTGTTTGTCATGACACCATGTTATTAAAATAATAAAGTTGTCCATCGAATTAGGTGGGTGGTGGTGGGGGCCTAAGAAAGACAAAAGAACAAAACATAACACCTCTCTCCTACAATCCTGTAGGTGAAGTACAAGGAGGGTTATGAAAAATCCAAGTCCCAGAACCTCTTCATTCCCGATGTAGAGTTGCAGCATTCCAAGAACATCTGCGCTTTCATCTCTGAGGTGAGTTGTGTGTTGGCATAATTCTCTGCTGTCTCTTTCTCTGTCTCTCTCTCTCTCCCTCTTCCCTCTTCCTGGCACATTGGCACCTTGGCAAGCAGCAGAGACACAACACATTCCTCAGCACAACAAAGATACAGTTGTCCTTCTGAACGGAGCTGCAGGACAGGAATGAAACTGCTCAAGGATGTCACCATGAGGCCAATGGTGATTTTGAAACAGCTACAGAGTTCAATCGCTGTGATGGGAGAAAATTGAGGATGGATCAACAACATTGTAGTTACTCCACAATAATGACCTAAATGACAGAGTGAAAAGAACAATGGAATAAAAATATTCCAAAACATACATCCTGTATGTGTCACGGTTTCGGCCGAGACTGCTCCTCCTCCTGGTTCGGGCAGGCTTCGGCGAGCGCCGTCCCCGGAGTACTAGCTGCCACCGCTCTATGTTTCGTCAGTCGATTGCTTTTGTCTGTCTGTATCACCTGTGTCCATTTGTGTGTTGATTGCGTGCCCTATAAGTTCCTTGTTTTGTGTTAGTATTATTGTGTGTTGTTATTTTTACTGCCACAGTGTCGGAGCTACGTCTTTGCTCCCTGTTTGTTTTGTGTTTAGTGTTTACGCGTGTGCGTAATTCTCCCTCGCCTCTTTGTGTTTTTGAGGTCAGAGGTTTTCCAGTTTCTTTGGACTATTAAATATACTGTTGGACTTTACCTCAGTGTCCTGCGCCTGACTCCTCCACCACATCCACATCGGTAACGTGACAGAACAACACACCAACATGGAGTCAGCAGGAACAGCGGCGGTACCCGAATCCCTGGAGGACCGGATCAACTACCAGGACAACATGATCCGGCAACTCGGGACCGCCATGGACGAGGTGTCCCACACTCTGCGCCGATTGGTGAATCGAGAGGTGCCCACGCACTCTTACAACATCCCATCACCAACGGCCAGTCCTCCTCTCTCAGCACCGGAACCCAGTGGCATTCGGCTCTCGCTCCCGAGGGCATATGACGGTTCTGCAGCCGGGTGTCAGGGATTCCTCCTGCAGGTGGAACTTTACCTTGCCACCATACACCCGGCGCCCTCGGGATACGAGAGCGTCTCCGCCCTCATCTCCTGTCTATCCGGCAAGGCGTTGGAGTGGGCCAACGCCGAATGGAGGGGAATAGACGCCGCAACCATCACCTACGCGTAGTTCTCCCGCCGCTTCAGGGCTGTCTTCGATCATCCACCTGAGGGGAAAGCGGCGGGAGAGCGTCTATTGCACCTTCGACAGGGGAAGAGGAGCGCACAGGAGTTCGCACTGGAGTTCCGGACACTAGCGGCTGATGCGGGGTGGAATGAGAGGGCCCTCATCGACCACTACCGGTGTAGCCTACGAGAGGACGTTCGACGTGAGCTGGCCTGCAGGGACACCAACCTGTCGTTCGACCAGTTGGTGGACATTTCCATCCGTCTAGACACCCTGCTGGCTACCCGCGGACGTCCCGAGTGGGGGTCGTCCATTCCACCCTCCAGCACCTCCGAGCCGATTCCCATGGAGCTCGGGGGTGCTGGCGCTAGAGAGAGGAGGAGAGGGAACCCGAGGGGGGCCATCCCCTGCACCACCTGTGGTCGTGGAGGACACACCGCGGCCAGGTGCTGGGGAGGGTCTCCTGGGAGAGGTGACAACAGGCCACGCACTGGGGAGTCATTTCAGGTGAGTAGGCGCCCCACTTACCCAGAGCTTTCTGTTGGTCACATGAGTATTCCTGTGAGATTTCCACAGGTGGCACCTCATTCCCAGCATAAGGCGCTAGTAGATTCAGGCGCAGCTGGGAACTTTATTGATCGGGCATTTTGTGGAAGGTTAGGAATTCCCCTTCGGCCGGTAGAAGCTCCATTTCCTGTCCACGCATTAGACAGCCGGCCGTTGGGGTCGGGTCTGATCAGGGATGTCACAACACCACTGACGATGACGACGCAGGGGGGTCATGAGGAGACCATTCAGTTTTATCTGATTGACTCTCCTGCGTACCCCGTGGTGTTGGGCCTTCCCTGGTTAAGCACCCATGATCCTACCATAGCGTGGCAACAGAGGGCTCTTATGGAGTGGTCTGCCCAGTGTGTAGGGAGATGTCTAGGTGTTTCCGTAGGGGCGACCTCGGTAGAGAGTCCGAACCAAGTGCCCGCACTGCGCATTCCCCCTGAGTATGAGGATTTAGCACTCGTGTTTAGCAAATCGAGGGCAACACGGCTACCTCCTCACAGACAGGGGGACTATGCGATAAATCTCCAGACAGGAGCAGCCCTTCCCCTTACATAGCCGAGTCCTTGGCACAGGGATACATACGGTCCTCTACTTCCCCGGTCTCCTCGAGTTTCTTCTTTGTGAAGAAGAAGGACGGGGGATTGCGCCCGTGTATTGATTACCGTAGTCTCAATCAGATCACAGTTAAATACAGTTACCCACTTCCACTGATTGCGACGATGACGGAGTCATTACGCGGAGCGCGGTTCTTCACAAAGTTGGATCTCAGGAGCGCGTACAATCTGGTGCGCATTAGGGAGGGGGATGAATGGAAAACAGCATTTAGCACCACCTCGGGTCATTACGAGTATCTCGTCATGCCATACGGGTTAATGAATGCTCCTTCAGTCTTCCAATCCTTTGTTGACGAGATTTTCCGGGACATGCATGGGCAGGGTGTAGTAGTTTACATCGACGACATCCTAGTGTATTCTTCTACACGAGCCGAGCATGTAGCCCAGGTGCGCCGAGTGTTGAGAAGACTGTTGGAGCATGACCTGTATGTCAAGGCAGAGAAATGCCTGTTCTTCCAGGAGTCCGTCTCCTTTTTGGGTTATCGGTTGTCCGCGTCTGGCGTGGAGATAGAGGTAGACCGGGTATCGGCCGTGCGTAATTGGCAAACTCCAACCACTGTAAAAGAGGTGCAGCAGTTCTTGGGTTTTGCTAATTACTACCGGAGGTTTATTCGGGGTTTTGGACAGGTTGCAGCTCCCATTACGTCCCTGTTAAAGGGGGGTCCGGTTCGTTTGCAGTGGTCGGCTGAGGCGGACAGGGCATTTGTCAAACTAAAGAACCTGTTCACCTCGGCCCCTGTGCTGGCGCATCCGGATCCCTCTTTACCCTTCCAAGTAGAGGTAGACGCGTCCGAGACCGGTATTGGGGCAGTTCTGTCACAACGGTCCAGCACGCCACCTAAACTCCGCCCCTGTGCGTTCTACTCCAAGAAGCTCAGCTCGGCGGAGCGTAATTATGATGTTGGGGACAGGGAGCTGTTAGCCGTAGTCCAGGCCCTAAAGGTGTGGAGGCATTGGCTTGAGGGGGCTCAACACCCTTTCCTCATTCTGACTGATCACCGTAACCTGGAGTACATCCGGGCAGCTAGGAGATTGAATCCTCGTCAGGCTAGGTGGAACATGTTCCTAACCCGGTTCGTTTTTAAGATCACATACATCCCTGGGTCCCAGAATGGTAAGGCAGACGCCCTGTCCTGGCGGTATGACACAGAGGAGAGGTCCAACGAGCCTACTTCCATATTGCCGGAGTCTTGTTTGGTGGCTCCGGTGGTATGGGAGGTCGATGCGGAAATCGAGCGGGCACTGCGTACCGACCCTACTCCCCCCGAGTGTCCTGTGGGGCGGACGTACGTTCCGCTCGAGATTCGTGATCGACTGATTTATTGGGCTCATACATCACCCTCCTCTGGACATCCAGGTATTGGCCGGACTGTGCACTGTCTTAGCATGAAATACTGGTGGCCAACGTTAGCTAGGGATGTGAGGGTTTATGTCTCCTCCTGCTCGGTGTGTGCCCAGTGTAAGGCGCCTAGACATTTGCCCAGGGGTAAGCTACACCCCCTGCCCGTTCCACAACGACCATGGTCCCACCTATCGGTGGATTTCGTAACCGATCTTCCCCCCTCCCAGGGGAATACCACCATTTTGGCCGTTGTGGATCGGTTTTCCAAGGCCTGTCGTCTCCTTCCCATGCCGGGTCTCCCTACTGCCCTACAAACCGCTGAGGCCCTATTTACCCATGTTTTCCGGCACTAGGGGGTCCCCGAGGATATAGTGTCTGACCGAGGTCCCCAGTTCACCTCCAGAGTTTGGGGGCGTTCATGGAACGGTTGGGGGTCTCGGTAAGCCTTACCTCGGGGTACCACCCAGAGAGCAATGGGCAGGTGGAACGTGTCAACCAGGATGTGGGTAGGTTTTTGAGGTCCTATTGCCGGGACCGGCCGGAGGAGTGGTCTAGGTTCATCCCCTGGGCAGAGATGGCCCAGAACTCTCTCCGCCACTCCTCCACCAATTTAACACCTTTCCAGTGTGTTTTAGGGTATCAGCCGGTCCTGGCACCATGGCACGAGAGCCAGATCGAGGCTCCTGCGGTGGACGAGTGGATTCGGCGCTCGGAGGAGACGTGGGACGCTGCCCATGTCCATCTGCAGCGTGCCATCCGTCAACAAAAGGCGAGCGCCGACCGCCACCGCAGTGAGGGACCGGTGTACGCACCGGGAGATCGAGTCTGGCTCTCGACTCGAAACCTGCCCCTCCGCCTGCCCTGCCGGAAGCTGGGTCGGCGGTTTGTGGGGCCCTTCAAAGTCCTGAGAAGATTGAACGAGGTGTGTTACAGGTTACAACTGCCTATAGAGTATAAAAATATTAACCCCTCGTTCCATGTGTCTCTTCTCAGGCCGGTGGTAGCTGGCCCACTCCAAGAAGATGAGATAGGAGAGACCCCTCCGCCCCCTTTGGACATCGAGGGGGCCCCGGCGTACCGGGTCCGGACCACCGCCGGATGAGTGGTCTCCAGTATCTCGTGGAGTGGGAGGGGTACGGTCCGGAGGAACGGTGCTGGGTGCCCAGGAGGGACATACTCGATCCATCCCTCCTGACTGAGTTTCACCATGGGCATCCCACGCGCCCGGGTCCGCGTCCTCCTGGCCGTCCCCGAGGCCGGGGTCGGCGCACGGCTGGAGCCGCGCGTCAAGGGGGGGGTACTGTCACGGTTTCGGCCGAGACTGCTCCTCCTCCTGGTTCGGGCAGGCTTCGGCGAGCGCCGTCCCCGGAGTACTAGCTGCCACCGCTCTATGTTTCGTCAGTCGATTGCTTTTGTCTGTCTGTATCACCTGTGTCCATTTGTGTGTTGATTGCGTGCCCTATAAGTTCCTTGTTTTGTGTTAGTATTATTGTGTGTTGTTATTTTTACTGCCACAGTGTCGGAGCTACGTCTTTGCTCCCTGTTTGTTTTGTGTTTAGTGTTTACGCGTGTTCGTAATTCTCCCTCGCCTCTTTGTGTTTTTGAGGTCAGAGGTTTTCCAGTTTCTTTGGACTATTAAATATACTGTTGGACTTTACCTCAGTGTCCTGCGCCTGACTCCTCCACCACATCCACATCGGTAACGTGACAGTATGCAACAAGGCACTAAAGTTATACTGCAAGAAAACACAGCAAAGGAATACACTTTTTGGCCTAAATGCAAATCCAACACAACACATCACTGAGTAACTGCCTCCTTATTTTCAAGCATGGTGGTGGCTGCATCATGTTATGGGTATGCTCGTCATCGACAAAGACTGGGGAGTTTTCAGGATAAAAAGAAACGGGATGGAGCTAAGCAATGCAAAAACCTAGAGGAAAACCTGCTTCAGTCTGCTATACACCAGACACTGGGAGAGGAATTCACCTTTCAGCAGGACACTAACCTAAAACACAAGGCCAAATCTACACTGGAGTTGCTTACCAAGAAGACAGTGAATGTTCCTAAGGGGCCAAGTTACCTGCCTAAATGACTACCGACCCGTAGCACTCACATCTGTAGCCATGAAGTGCTTTGAAAGGCTGGTCATGGCTCACATCAACACTATTATCCCAGAAACCCTAGACCCACTCCAATTTGCATACCGCCCCAACAGATCCACAGATTATGCAATCTCTATTGCACTCTACACTGCCCTTTCACACCTGGACAAAAGGAACACCTATGTGAGAATGCTATTCATTGACTACAGCTCAGTGTTCAACACCATAGTGCCCTCAAAGCTCATCACTAAGCTAAGGACCCTGGGACTAAACACCTCCCTCTGCAACTGGATCCTGGACTTCCTGACGGGCCACCGCCAGGTGGTAAGGGTAGGTAACAACACATCCGCCACGCTGATCCTCAACACGGGGGCCCCTCAGGGGTGCGTGCTCAGTCCCCTCCTGTACTCCCTGTTCACTCATGACTGCATGGCCAGGCACGACTCCAACACCATCATTAAGTTTGCCGATGACACAACAGTGGTAGGCCTGATCACCGACAACGACGAGACAGCCTATAGGGAGGAGGTCAGAGACCTGGCTGTGTGGTGCCAGGACAACAACCTCTCCCTCAATGTGATCAAGACAAAGGAGATGATTGTGGAATACAGGAAAAAGAAGAGGACCGAGCACGCCCCCATTCTCATCGACGGGGCGGTAGTGGAGCAGGTTGAGAGCTTCAAGTTCCTTGTTGTCCACATCACCAACAAACTAACATGGTCCAAGCACACCAAGACAGTCGTGAAGAGGGCACGACAAAACCTGAAAAGATTTGGCATGGGTCCTCAGATCCTCAAAAGGTTCTACAGCTGCACCATAGAGAGCATCCTGACTGGTTGCATCACTGCCTGGTATGGCAACTGCTCGGCCTCCGACCGCAAGGCACTACAGAGGGTAGTGTGTACGGCCCAGTACATCACTGGGGCCAAGCTTTCTGCCATTCAGGATCTCTATACCAGGCGGTGTCAGAGGAAGGTCCTAAAAATGGTCAAAGACTCCAGCCACCCTACTCATAGACTGTTCTCTCTGCTACTGCACGGCAAGCGGTACCAGAGCCCCAAGTCTAGGTCCAAGAGGCTTCTAAACAGCTTCTACCCCCAAGCCAGACGACTCCTGAACATCTAATCAAATGGCTACCCCTTCCCTTTTACGCTGCTGCTACTCTCTGTTTATTATATACGCATAGTCACTTTAATAACTCTACCTACATGTACATATTACCTCAATTACCTCGACTAACCGGTGCCCCGCACATTGACTCCGTACGGGTACCCCCTGTATATAGCCTCGCTATTGTTATTTTTACTGCTGCACTTTAATTATTTGTTACTTTTATTTCGTGTTATTTAATTTAATTTTTTGTGTGATTTTTTTGGTATTCTTTCTTAAAACTGCATTGTTGGTTAAGGGCTTGTAAGTAAGCATTTCACTGTAAGGTCTACACCTGTTGTATTCGGCGCATGTGACAAATAACATTTGATTTGTTCATGACGCACCTTGTGTTGGGTGGAGAAAATAAAACCCCTATTACGTATTCATGCGCCTGTCTTCAAATCCTTATACAACGTGACACATACCTCAACTCACATCCATTTCTTTGCTTTCCAGTTCAAGTACAAAAGTGAGAAAGTATTCAAAGTATTCTGGTTCGGCTTACACTCAACTCCCTGAGACAATGGAGACGGACAGACAGAGCTCGAGCTCGAGCGCTCACAGAGACGCAGAGCGAAGTGAGCACGAATTTTCCTCAGGGACATGAATATTAATGCTAATAGAAACATTGCAAGTTTTATATGTCTACTTATAAAATCTTTATGAATATATGACAGTTATCCCCATACACGCTAGACATGACTTCATGGTGTCATTTGTGGTAGTATAACATTAAGTTAATGTCAAAACCCATTACGATTCATTGTCTTTTCTTCTACCCTTCTAGCTCAAGTGCAAAAAGAGAAGGAAGAGAAGTATCTCCCAAAGCATCCATTCTAGCAGATACAATGGAAACCCAATTTGTCAAAAATGTGTCTGAACTGCAAAGTCAGGTAAAAAGAGCTGCAGGTATTCTTTTCTGTTTTGGGTTATAGTTCACCCAAAGTTCACATAGATGTTCTTACTTTAATGACAATGTTCGCGAGACAAGCAGTTTACAGATTTTACGCTGTTACGATGTTTACACCTCTGATGCGGAGTGAAGTCAATCGTAGTTTATGTCATTTATCTGCGTTGGTTTGAATCCCTGCATTGGCTTCAATAATTATCTTTCAGACTAAGTACAAGAAGGCAGGGAAGAAGAAGGCAAAGTCTTTCTACTCTGTGATGCGAGAGACTGGAGAGCCGACATGCCAAGCGGTCTACCAGGTACAGGACAGTAGACCTACAGCGCGAACACTGACCACCCCGGCCTCATCACACTTATAGGACATCTCTGTTTCGTCAGTAGCACTGCTAATGAAATAAGCGCTTAGGCGCAAACCCTAACTTCCACTTATTTCTATAGTCATGCATTGATGTCAACAGCTAGGTTTCCAACCAATTGGTGACAGATTTTCATGTGAATATTCTAAAATCTGCATAAAACAATATGATGTATTTCCAGCAAACTGACTTATTGCGGCTAAAAGGCTGTTCGTGATGACGTGGTGCACATAAAAATTACTTTTGCAGTTCAATTCCCATGTACCGAATAAAAAAATACAAGTTAAATGGATTTCCATTGCATTTTCAACTCTACTGATAGTTTTGTCTGTGTGTGTGGGTCTGTGTGTGTGGGCGGCAGGCCAAGTACAAGGAGGCAGGCAAGCAGCAGTTCTCCACTTCTCTCTACTCAAAGCTTCCATAGACGTTGCAGACCCAGCACACCAAAGAGTCCTAACAGTTACAGAGCGAGGTGAGTCACACACACACACACACACACACACACACACACACACACACACACACACACACACACAGTCAGGATTCATGGGATCTGTTTTCATATACTTTATATGCTACCAGGGCTTATTTTGGTGGATAATTTGACTTTACAACATTCAGTACTGCTTAACATTTTTGGACAAACTAGTTTTATTTTGCTCTGTTTTCAGAAAAGTATAAAGAGGGACGTAAAAATAAAATGTCAACCTCCTTGTATTCTTAACTTCCTGACACAATAGAAATAGAAGTTTGCCCAAGAGCTTACAGAGCTTCAAAGTGAGGTAGCGAGCTTGAACTCTTCAAATCATCTTATTGTGATTCTGTCTACTAGGCTTATTTGCACCAATGCAATCCATGTCATCATTTGCTTACATCACCTAAAGGTACAAGTGTTATGGCTTTTCTTATGTCCACCAGAACAAGTATAAAGAAGACGGGAAAAATACTCTTTCCACAAGCGTTTATTCTCAACTAGCAGAGGCCAAGGCTACGCACAAACAATTTTTATACCAGCTAATTGGCTCAGCAAACTAATGTATTGTGTAATGTGTAAGGTCAGTTTTCACATCTATTATGTCATGCTTATGACAATGTTATGTAGCTCATGACGGATGGTCTACGTAAAATGTAACCGACTTTTTCAAGATTTCAATGGGATATTTTCAGGGAGAACGTCACGATGTAGCAGCAGACCTTAGAAACAAAACAAACTTAACTTTGTGTTTTAGAAAAAGTATAAGGAGGCAGTAAAGAAGCAAAACTCTCTCTACCAGTGGAGGCTGCTGAGTGGAAGACGGCTCATAATAATGGCCCGAACGGAGAAAATGGAATGGCATCAAACACCTGGAAACCATCTGTTTGATGTATTTGATACCATTCCACTGACTCCACTCCAGTCATTACCACGAGCCTGTCCTCCCCAATTAAGGTGCCACCAACCTCCTGTGCTCTCTACGCCACCATACCACAGACTATGGATACCCAGCACGCCAAAGAGGCTTCTCTGGTTGGTGAATCAGTTCCAGGGCCTCGTGTAGTCAACATGTTGAATATGAAATGGTTGGTGAATCAGTTCCAGGGCCTCATGTAGTCAACACGTTGAATATGAAATGGTTGGTGAATCAGTTCCAGGGCCTCGTGTAGTCAACGCGTTGAATATGAAATGGTTGGTGAATCAGTTCCAGGGCCTCGTGTAGTCAACACGTTGAATATGAAATGGTTGGTGAATCAGTTCCAGGGCCTCGTGTAGTCAACACGTTGAATATGAAATGGTTGGTGAATCAGTTCCAGGACCTCGTGTAGTCAACACGTTGAATATGAAATGGTTGGTGAATCAGTTCCAGGGCCTCGTGTAGTCAACACGTTGAATATGAAATGGTTGGTGAATCAGTTCCAGGGCCTCGTGTAGTCAACACGTTGAATATGAAATGGTTGGTGAATCAGTTCCAGGGCCTCGTGTAGTCAACACGTTGAATATGAAATGGTTGGTGAATCAGTTCCAGGGCCTCGTGTAGTCAACACGTTGAATATGAAATGGTTGGTGAATCAGTTCCAGGGCCTCGTGTGGTCAACACGTTGAATATGAAATGGTTGGTGAATCAGTTCCAGGGCCTCGTGTAGTCAACACGTTGAATATGAAATGGTTGGTGAATCAGTTCCAGGGCCTCGTGTAGTCAACACGTTGAATATGAAATGGTTGGTGAATCAGTTCCAGGGCCTCGTGTAGTCAACACGTTGAATATGAAATGGTTGGTGAATCAGTTCCAGGGCCTCGTGTAGTCAACACGTTGAATATGAAATGGTTGGTGAATCAGTTCCAGGGCCTCGTGTGGTCAACACGTTGAATATGAAATGGTTGGTGAATCAGTTCCAGGGCCTCGTGTAGTCAACACGTTGAATATGAAATGGTTGGTGAATCAGTTCCAGGGCCTTGTGTAGTCAACACGTTGAATATGAAATGGTTGGTGAATCAGTTCCAGGGCCTCGTGTAGTCAACACGTTGAATATGAAATGGTTGGTGAATCAGTTCCAGGGCCTCGTGTAGTCAACACGTTGAATATGAAATGGTTGGTGAATCAGTTCCAGGGCCTCGTGTAGTCAACACGTTGAATATGAAATGGTTGGTGAATCAGTTCCAGGGCCTCGTGTAGTCAACACGTTGAATATGAAATGGTTGGTGAATCAGTTCCAGGGCCTTGTGTAGTCAACACGTTGAATATGAAATGGTTGGTGAATCAGTTCCAGGGCCTCGTGTAGTCAACACGTTGAATATGAAATGGTTGGTGAATCAGTTCCAGGGCCTCGTGTAGTCAACACGTTGAATATGAAATGGTTGGTGAATCAGTTCCAGGGCCTCGTGTAGTCAACACGTTGAATATGAAATGGTTGGTGAATCAGTTCCAGGGCCTCGTGTGGTCAACACGTTGAATATGAAATGGTTGGTGAATCAGTTCCAGGGCCTCGTGTAGTCAACACGTTGAATATGAAATGGTTGGTGAATCAGTTCCAGGGCCTCATGTAGTCAGCACGTTGAATATGAAATTGTTTTATTTTCTCTCTCTTCTCTCTGTCCTGTCGTACTCTCCAGAATCTGTACAAGGAGAAGTACAACGCGGAGAAGGTCCAGTTACACAACCATGGAGACCTTACCAGAGGTTCAAATCAAACTTGATCTAAAGTGCATCTACAGAAAAAACAATACAATACTTTTTTTTTTAAAGGTGTTGGACATGGTGTTGGTTTACCTCACTGTAGTCCCAAGCCTAGACAAGTGGGTCACACTCTAAATGAACTACAACTCATTAAGGATTTAGAAGTCTTCATCAGCACTGCGTAGATGTTCACAAATCATTTCTAAGCAAAGTCACACTACATAAGAGGTGATAAAAGGTCCTTACATGTTATGTTTCGACAACTTTTTCCCCACCCTTTATATAGCATAAGATATTTGCTTGTGAATAATTTCTGAAGCACCTATATAGGCCTTATAAAGGGTTTATGAAGGCTTCATTAATCCTTCAAAGTGGTAGTTCATTTACAGTGGGACAGACAACTTTGCTGGTGCTGTGTAGGTGAGGGTGTGGGTGGGTAGTAACATTCATAAAACATTCAACACCACCACAAAAACAACCCCAGTCCCCAGCTGTGCTCTTTCTCCCTCTCTCTCACACACACACACACACACACACACAATCTGCATCATTTAGAGGGAAGCCCATGTACATAACAGTATGTAGCAGAGAATATAGCGAAGTTAGCCTTTTCATATAGTGGGGAAATGTTTTTATTGTGTTGTCTGTTGTTGATCTCTGTGAGTGCGTACATGCATGTGTGTGCCTGCGTGCCTTTGTTCACCTTTGTTTCTCTGGTTCACAGGTGGCCTATGGGAGTAAAACGAAGCATTAAATCTACATTAGCTTGTCTCCAACCATGAAGGAAATTAGATGAGGAAAGGAGACAATGGAAGGAGATGATTTACGAGTATTGGGACAAAACCATGCATCTCGATACTGTTCTGACATGCCCCTTCTGCCACTGTTAATGAAAAGGAGATGAGGAAAGGAGACAAGGGAAGGATACTATTTTTGGGGGGGACAGAGCCATGCAGTCATTAGTGTTCTGTCCTCCTGCCACTGTTTAATGAAAGGACATTCATGCCTGGCCTGGTCCCAGACCTGCTGAGTCCCCTGGTTCCGCACCACAGACCTGCTGAGTCCCCTGGTTCAGCACCACAGACCTGCTAAGTCCCCTGGTTCAGCACCACAGACCTGCTGAGTCCACTGGTTCAGCACCACCGAACTGCTGAGTCCCCTGGTTCAGCACTACAGACCTGCTGAGTCCCCTGGTTCAGCACCACAGACCTGCTGAGTCCCCTGGTTCAGCACCACAGACCTGCTGGTTCAGCACCACAGAACTGCTGAGTCCCCTGGTTCAGCACCACAGCACTGCTTTGTCATGACTGCTGGACAGAGAGCTGAAGAGGGAGGTGGGGTGGGTGGGGGGGGAGGGTTTGCTGAGGGGAAAGGAGAGGCAGGGGAGGAAGGAATGGGCTTGACATTGATTACCTGATGTGGGTGTCTATCTCATCATTTCTGCTGATCCTGTGCATACTCACATATCTCTCTCTATGTCTCTCTCTCTCTCTCTCTCTCTCTCTCTCTCTCTCTCTCTCTCTCTCTCTCTCTCTCTCTCTCTCTCTCTCTCTCTCTTTCTCTCTCTCTGTCTGTCTGTCTGTCTGTCTGTCTGTCTGTCTGTCTGTCTGTCTGTCTGTCTGTCTGTCTGTCTGTCTGTCTCTCTCCCTCTCTCTCTCTCTCTCTCTCACACACACACACACACAAACACACACACACACACACTCATAACACATATCAGCTGCAGTACAAGGAAAAGTTTGAGAGGGAGTTTAAAGGTCAGAAGCCCCAGTACAACCCTAGCGACTATGTGTTCTTCAAACACACACAGGCTGCCCCCCCCTCCCCTCACCAGCCAGGTGGGTCTCCAACGTGCCCTGTCCCTCCCCACACATACCCCAACGTGACCTGTCCCTCCCCACACATACCCCAACGTGACCTGTCCCTCCCCACACATACCCCAACGTGACCTGTCTCTCCCCACACATACACCAACGTGACCTGTCTCTCCCCACACATACCCCAACGTGACCTGTCTCTCCCCACACATACCCCAGTCACGTGCACTTATACCATTTTCACACTATCGCACAGACCCCAACTGTACTGTGCTGGCTCATATTTTTTCCCCACAGTCCTTTCTAAGTTCCCCACAGTTCCCCATTATGGTGGATGCGTAACCTAGGGGGCGCGTTCAGCAGGACACAGGACGCAACGTTCAGATAGAAGTATGCTATGTAGATCAATCATGTAGAATAAGGATTCACATAATCTCTATTTGTGACCTTTCTATCTGCAACGTTCAACAACTTTTTGGCTACTGAAAGTGGCCATGGCCAGCGCAGTACAGCTCAGCTTGGCTCAGAAGTGGGGTATTACAGTGCACCCTCCTACAATGTCCCTACAAAACAACCTGTAAATGCTACACCCCTCTCAGGTCCTCTCCTGTCTCATGGGTTTGTTCCATTGAGCTTCCTCTGTTTTATTTCTCTCAACGTGCACTTAGCTAAAATTCAGGCTGCTGCATTAGCAGTTACCATGGGAACCTTTTAAAGGCAAATTGAGGGTTTGGTGTAAACTAAAAATAGTGGGAGCGGGGCCCTTTTGGATGAGAAGCACGTCAGACGTCTTAGGACTTGAGAACAAATCACCTGTGTATTCACCAGGGTTGGGGACGATTCCTCTGTAGCTCAACTGGTAGAGCACGGCGCTTGTAACGCCAAGGTAGTGGGTTCGATCCCCGGGACCACCCACACACAAAAAATGTATGCACGCATGACTGTAAGTCGCTTTGGATAAAAGCGTCTGCTAAATGGCATATTATTATTATTATTATTCCACATTTTAGTTCAGTCAATTCAGGAGGTGGATTGACATTGAACTTATTGAGTTGAAAACATCCCCAGTGACAACAATGGGCCATTTTTTATTGACTTGAATTGAAACGGGAGTCGACCCCAAACTTGTTGTACCACTGTGGGATGAGTGAGGCGAATGCCGTATTGTTTGTCTCATAGAATCCTCACCTTGCTTCCTCCTCCTTGCCTTGCAACCCCCAAATGTGAAGGACAACACTAATTTCTCAGAGGTTTCTATCTGGGGTTGTTTGTTCTTTGTAGGTTAAGTATAAGACCAATCAGAACCAGGTGATTGAGGGATCCATGGACCTGCCCAACCTACTGCACCTGGAGGTACGCACTACATGCCACCAAGCTGCAGAGCAACGGAATGTTTACCTCTTCTCTGTTTCAGATTACTACTTGCGTGGCCAACCCTCCTAGAGAGCCACTGGGTATGCACTGTGCATGCTTTTGCTCCAGCCCTGCTCTAACACACACCTGTGTTCTCTGTCTATTCAGGTAAAGTACAACAAGAAGTACGAGCGGTCTAATGGACACTATCGTATAGCACAGGACACAGCAGAACAGCGCCTCCACAAGGAGAATGCGGTACTGCACAGCCAGGTCGGTATAGTAAGAGATTCCACACACTGTGATTTATGCCCCCATGGAGTTTATGGTCAAAACATCTCAATAAACCACATGGGAGCAGTGCTTTCTTTGATCTCCAGTACCCTCTAAAAAAACACTGGATGTTTTTAAAAAGATAACAATCCTATATGGCTCGGTTGGTATAAGCGTGGCGCTAGCAGCAAGGTTGTGGGTTCACCTCCTGCAGAGATCACATATAGACATAAAAATGTATGCACTCATTGTACTGTAAGGTGCATATATTATAGAGTAAATGATAACTCACATGTTGTCTATTGTCAATGTTTCTGTCTGGGTTGTGGTTTAATGGCTGTGCTTTCCCCACAGGTGAAATACAAGGAGTATGATGAGAGGGACAAAGGTAAGTCCCAGATGGAGTTTGTGGACACAGTGTCTTACAGTGTACAAGGAGGCTCAGAAAATACAAAGCAAAAAAAACACTAAAACGTAACAATATGCCCAGTGTTTACAGAGCTCTGTGCCTATGCTACTTCACAGTGCCATGGCAATTTCAAACCCCATGTTAGGTAGGCAGGGGTTAGCGTTAGAGGTCAGGGTTACCTTGTTGATGTCACTTTACAGTAAAGATGCAACATGCTGAAATCTGTGTGTGTGTGCCTGCGTGTGCGTGCGCGTGTGTGTGCGCGTGTGCGTGCATCTGTGCTTGTATGTCTGTGTTTGGTAATGGTAATGACAGAAGGGTGATGGCGTGCCTCTTTCTTCCCACTGACCTCAGAGAGCGTACAGGAAGGAGTATGATGACCACGTCCGGGGCAAGGCCTTAGTGGACATCGACCTGACCCCTGGGTACCTGACTGCCCGCCACGCCAGCAACGTGAGTTCTGTGCTAAAGTAGCCCTAGGGGCACACATAGTGCCAACATAGCCCTTCATGAGATTTTAAAGGGATAGTTCACCTCAAAATCAAAGTGTTTCAAATGTTTCTATACATCAAATTTGGTCTTAAGTCCATGTTGCCATCTTCTGATATACACCATCTACACATCCATTCATTTAGGAAATAAAAACAGACTTGATTGGGAATGTCCATTCTAGTAATGATATTTCTATGGTTGTGTCACGCTCGTTGATTGACGGCTCGGACCAAGGTGCAGCGTGGTAGGCAAACATTTTTATTTATTAACTGAATACAGACCAAACAACAAAATACAAACGAACGTAAAGTTCTGCAGGCTACACAGCTACTAACCAGAAACAAGATCCCACAAACTAGGAAAATGGCTGCCTAAGTATGATCCCCAATCAGAGACAACGATCGACAGCTGCCTCTGATTGGGAACCACACCCGGCCAACATAGAACTACACATCCTAGAATAGACACCCCAAATCACACCCTGACCTAACCCACTAGAGAATAAAAGGGATCTCCAAGGTCAGGGCGTGACAGGTTGCTGCCTACAGATGGAGTACAGGAGTGAAGGACTGGAGGTGAAGGGGAGGGGAGGGGGCTCTCAGGTCTGTGATTGGAGGACACACCAGGCCTCATACGGACTAAAAATGCCACATCCTCAATGAGGTAGACTCCTTCTATAGTCTTTCACAACAAGGTCAGTTTTTTGATCCCTTGGAATTTACATACACACACACACAAACATTTGTGATGCACAATATCACACCATCATTGCATTATGTGAGAATTAAGCATTGTTGAATCTGTCCCTCTAGAAAGAGTACCTGGAGAATAGGCATGGACATCAGTGGTGATGTACTGGAGATGCAGAGGACCAAGAAGGCCACTGAGTTAACCAGCCAGGAAGGACCCAACCCATACCTTCATGAGATTTTGTGGTCCTCTGTAGCTCAGCTGGTAGAGCACGGCGCTTGTAACGCCAAGGTAGTGGGTTCGATCCCCGGGACCACCCATACACAAAAATGTATGCACGCATGACTGTAAGTCGCTTTGGATAAAAGCGTCTGCTAAATGGCATATTATTTATTATATACCGCTAGTTAACCAGCCAGGAAGGACCCAACCCATACCGCTAGTTAACCAGCCAGGAAGGACCCAACCCATACCGCTAGTTAACCAGCCAGGTAGGCCCCAACCCATACCGCTAGTTAACCAGCCAGGTAGGCCCCAACCCATACCGCTAGTTAACCAGCCAGGTAGGACCCAACCCATACCGCTAGTTAACCAGCCAGGAAGGACCCAACCCATACCGCTAGTTAACCAGCCAGGAAGGACCCAACCCATACCGCTAGTTAACCAGCCAGGTAGGCCTCAACCCATACCGCTAGTTAACCAGCCAGGTAGGCCCCAACCCATACCGCTAGTTAACCAGCCAGGAAGGACCCAACCCATACCGCTAGTTAACCAGCCAGGAAGGACCCAACCCATACCGCTAGTTAACCAGCCAGGTAGGCCCTAACCCATACCGCTAGTTAACCAGCCAGGTAGGGCACAACCCATACCGCTAGTTAACCAGCCAGGTAGGGCCTAACCCATACCGCTAGTTAACCAGCCAGGTAGGCCCCAACCCATACCGCTAGTTAACCAGCCAGGTAGGGCCCAACCCATACCGCTAGTTAACCAGCCAGGTAGGCCCCAACCCATACCGCTTGTAAACCAGCCAGGTAGGGCCCAACCCATACCGCTAGTTAACCAGCCAGGTAGGGCCCAACCCATACCGCTAGTTAACCAGCCAGGTAGGCTCCAACCCATACCGCTAGTTAACCAGCCAGGTAGGGCCCAACCCATACCGCTAGTTAACCAGCCAGGTAGGCTCCAACCCATACCGCTAGTTAACCAGCCAGGTAGGGCCCAACCCATACCGCTAGTTAACCAGCCAGGTAGGGCCCAACCCATACCGCTAGTTAACCAGCCAGGTAGGGCCCAACCCATACCGCTAGTTAACCAGCCAGGTAGGGCCCAACCCATACCGCTAGTTAACCAGCCAGGCAGGTTTCACCTGATACTGCTAGTTAGGCCCAACTCCATTTCTCTCCCTCGCCCCTATAACTACGTTCTGCACAGATCGGTAAGGACTGCACAGGTAAAAGCAGTATAGTGGAAGCTCCACTTAGTCTTACTAGAGTCTAGGTAGAGCCATCATCATATTGCTTACTATTCAAAGCCTTTACTAAATGTAGACAGGAGACACAAAAGGGGTAGAAGCTGAAATGGAACCAGACACATTTGTCATATTTTAAGTTCTCAGTACTTTAAATGTGACACAGCACTAAAGTAGCACATCTGCTTTGTGAGAAAAAATTATAATCTGAGAACACCTGCTCTGTTTTACACTAATACTAATCAGCCCAGAATCATTATAATCAGGCAAAATAACAGGCAGCAGATGGACTGTCAGGACCCGTCCAGCCTCAGGGCTCCATTACACAACAGCAACACTCACAGACAACGTATGGCCCTCCCTCATCACTTATAGATGGACCCAAGCTTCGCTTGTCTGCATCTCTCTCTTATGAAACGGCCTCATTAAACATTCATTTTAGAGACTATAACATGCCTGTCTATTTTCTGTCACTCTAAAACAAGTCCTTCATTTGAGACCTTGGTCAAGTTCATTAGGGCACACAGTAGCAAAACGTTTTGCAACAGGGAACAAAAAAGAGTGTTTCTGTCATGATGCTTTTGATGTCCTGTTGTTGCCAAGCTGCCCTGAGTCTCTGAGTGTACGTGTTAGTCTGTGTTTGACTGTTCCAGGCCTCCTACAAGCAGACAGCCCAGCTGAGGGAGAACTTGTATGGAACGGTGACCGAGACACACCAGAAATACTGTACGCCGCCTACCTGAAAGATGTCTACAGCCAGGTAGGGGTAACTCTCAGTACTGCATCCCACCACGAGTAGCACTTTTATTTTACACCACAAGAATGGGATAGGTGCTTGAATGGTGTGTCAATCTCTCAACTTTATGCAGAAGAAGTACAAGGATGAGGCGGAGAAGCTGAAGGATTCGTATGGGTTCAACACCCCTGAGATGGAGAGAGTGAAGAATAACCAGAGGAACATCAGCTCAGTGAGGGACAGAGTACACACACACACACACACTTTTACGCAGTATTATCTGTCAACACAGTTACCCTTTTGCTCTAAACCTCCAGTGTCGGTACGCTTGGGACTCAAAGCTGCAGAAAAGCCTGATGTCTTCTGTCACCGACACTCCGGAAATCGTCCTCGCCAGGGAGAACACAAAGGAAATCAGTGATGTAAGATGTCATCCTTTGTTCTACACAACCATGTACAGGACATGTAGTCGTTGGGCCGTATGAACTACAGTATGTTGCTGTGAGGGTATTGTTCAGCCTCTAGCAGAAAAACACTGTGGCTAGATCTATTATGCACTTCACTTTCTTATTGTAACAAGGTCTTCAATTATCATCAAGATGATGAGGATGAGAGTGATGGTAGCATTTGTACGGTGAGCATGTAAACAGCGCCGCTGTAAGTGTGTGTGACGGCTCTGTTCCATGTCCAGGTGAAATAAAGAGGGAACGGAAAGTCATGGAAACCGTTGACATGGAGAGGGTCCGCAGAAACCAGGAGAACATCAGCTTGGTGAGAGGTTAAACCTTGTCTGACCTTTGACCTCACAGGAAGGGCTTGTTTTGAAAAACAGGCATCTTTGTTGTGTCTGCCTGTCCCTTTTCATCTGGGTTTTGTTTGGATTTTCTACAGCTTCATTGGTGCAAACTAAACATCACAAACCGCAGACACACTGAACAATCATTCAGTCAAATCTTGGGTTGTTACTTAGACAATCCGACATCTGAATTCGCTCCAAGCCCACAATGATTTCTGTACACTAATTTGGTCTGAAACTCTGTCCTGTCCTGCCTGACACAGGCAGCCTTTCACACTGGCCCTGGTCCAGTCTAAGTCATTACAGCCATTAGTGGATCCTGCTGAACAATCCCCCATTGAGGGAGTAGAGCAGACTGAAAGAACACGGGGGCCCTGCCTGGCAGCCCAGGCAGGACCTCTGGCGCCATGGTGACTGAACCGGGACACTATTTTCACCCAGATGCCAATCACTAATGATGCTCAGCAAGCAAAATTTGTCATGGGACGTCATAATGATGTAATTTTACATTGACATTACATTTTAGTCATTTAGCAGACGCTCTTATCCAGAGCGACTTACAGTTAGTGAATACATATTTTTTTATACTGGCCCCCCGTGGGAATCGAACCCACAACCCTGGCGTTGCAAACGCCATGCTCTATCAACTGAGCTATATCCCTGCCGGCCATTCCCTCCCCTACCCTGGGCCAATTGTGCGCCGCCCATGAGTCTCCCGGTCGCGGCCGGCTGCGACAGAGCCTGGATTCGAACCAGGATCTCTAGTGGCACAGTTAGCACTGCGATGCAGTGCCTTAGACCACTGCGCCACTCAGGTTGCAAA
Organism: Coregonus lavaretus; assembly: GCF_964263955.1. Lineage (NCBI taxonomy): Eukaryota > Metazoa > Chordata > Actinopteri > Salmoniformes > Salmonidae > Coregonus > Coregonus lavaretus. The sequence continues at coordinate 9,678,553 of NC_140021.1, forward strand.
CTGTTTTCTGGTTGCAAACTGTTTTTCTGGTTGTAGAGACAGATAAACTCTGACTTGTGAATGTTGTTTTAACGTTGTGTGAAGTATAAAAAGCAGCTCCAGGCCACCAGTGTGGGACCAGTGTGGGAGTCACCCCAGAGTTGGAGAGAGTCCGTCAGAACCAGCTCGGCAAGTCACATAGGATGCATCTGAAATGGCAACCTACAGTATATGTGGGCTCTGACCAAAAGTAGTGCACTATGTAGTGGAAATGGCCTAGGTGGGAGTGTGCTAAGCAGTATGACCACCAATTACTTTTGTGCTACTTTAGATAATTGAGATGCACCCCGACCTACTTTTGTGCTACTTTAGATAATTGAGATGCACCCCGACCTACTTTTGTGCGTTGCAGGTGAAGTACCAGGGCGGGATGAAGGAGGTGAAGGGGCGGTCCTGCAGCGAGTTGGACACGCCCGAACAGGGAGTCCCAGAATGACATCTAACATGACCGAAGCGCACCGCGTGTGGGACTGCTGCACCTTTAACCCTCAGAGCTAAAGCGTTAAAAGCATGGCTGTTTCCTTCTATGAGGGAGCCATAATGAATGTATGTTTGTGAGCGTGTCTGTGAGTGCACGCGCGTGTTTTACTAATAAAGTGATTTTTACATGGTTTCTTGTGCAGAGTTTTTTTGCATACTGACCAAAATACACCCTTTGCTCTCTGACCAAAATGCACACAGGTTGTATGTGTGTGTGTGTACGTCTGCGTGCACGTGTGTGTCGGTATGTGTGCTTTTGTATGCATGCATCCACGTGTGTACACTTGACAGACGTTTTGCCTGGTGTGACACAATTTCACAAATGTGTAAATGTACATCAATAATGTTCCTCTCATTAAGCTGCCACACAAAACTCTGAGTTGTTATCGCGACGCTGAAAGTGTGCCACCCATATTTGCTTTGACAGGTGAAGTACCACGAGGACTTTGAGCGGACGAGGGGCCGAGGCTGCTCCCCAGTGATGGAGGACCAAAGCATGGAGAGAATGCACCACCGGAACAACCTAATGATGAGTGAGGCAGCCTACAAGGGAGTGCACCCACAGGTGGTGGAGTTGGACAGGAGACCTGGAGGCATCATCGTAGGTGAGTGGCACACAAAATGGCGGGCACCACCCGTCCTCAAAAAGGATTTGAACTTAAAGTAAGGGGAGTTGATTCTTCATTCATCTCATCTTTGAAGAATTTGTGATGTCCTTTAAACAAAGTTACAGTTTTTCTATGAAATTGCTGTCTAGTGTCTAGCAATTGTGGGTTGTTTAGTGTCAGTCACTACAAGGATACAAGCCACAGGAGGTTGGTGGTAACTTAATTGGGGAGGATGGGCTCGTGGTAATGGCTGGAGCGGAATAGGTGGAATGGTATCAAATACATGGGTAACATGTGTTTGATGCCATTCCATTTGCTCCGTTCCAGTCATTATTATGAGCCGTCCTCCCCTCAGCAGCCCCCACTGATACAAGCCCAGATGTGTACACGTTACATTTGTGGAAACTGAAAATATCTATTGTGACAGGTTTCTCACTCTGCAGATGGAAGTTCCAAGTTGGACTCTACTCACCTGGCACGAAACTGTATGTGTTTTCCATATCTAATCTACATGACTTCAACTGTGTATTTCTGTTATCAATTTCCAGTCTTTTCTCTCTAAATGACCTCTCCCTGACCTTTCCCCTGTCAAAGGCCTTAAGGTGCGGTGGACAGACCCAGGTTCCATCTTTGACTTTGACCCTGTGGAGGATAACATTTCAGTCTAAAAGTCTTCACAGACTGTCTGGTGCTACAAACCCTATGAGAGGGTGGAATACCTCCCGAGTGGCCCAATGGGGCGGCGCACAATTGGCCCAGCGTCGTCCAGGGTAGGGGAGGGAATGGCCGGCAGGGATGTAGCTCAGTTGGTAGAGCATGGCGTTTGCAACGCCAGGGTTGTGGGTTCGATTCCCACGGGGGGCCAGTATGAAAATAAAAAAGAATAATATATGCACTAACTGTAAGTCGCTCTGGATAAGAGCGTCTGCTAAATGACGTAAATGAGATGTTTTCATCTCTCCACACACCTTATATAGACTACTGTATATCGCCCTCCTACTTGACCTTTATTACCCTACTTGACCTGTACTCTACTTATCTCTTCTACCTTCAGTTGCATTTCATCCTCCTCATGTTCTCTGTGTTCTTTCCATTGCCTCTCTCTGTCATTTTCCTGACTGTTTTATTTATCCTACTGTCTCTACGCCCTCTTGTGGCGGCGCCCGGCAGCAGTCGGTGCTCTCGCAGGCCCAGTCAGTTAACTTAGTTAGAGTTGGGCCAATAACCGAAAGGTCGCTCGTTTGAATCCCTGAGTCGACAAGGTGAAAAATCTGTCGCTGTGCCCTGGAGCAAGGCACTTAACCCTAATTGGTCCAAGGTCGCGGTTGATAATGTCTGGCCGTGACCCCACTCTCTGAGGGTGTCTCGGGGAAGTTGGGACATGCAAAAAACACATTTCCAAATAGGACAAATACTGCACTGCTCAAAAAAATAAAGGGAACACTAAAATAACACATCCTAGATCTGAATGAATGAAATAATCTTATTAAATACTTTTTTCTTTACATAGTTGAATGTGCTGACAACAAAATCACACAAAAATTATCAATGGAAATGAAATGTATCAACCCATGGAGGTCTGGATTTGGAGTCACACTCAAAATGAAAGTGGAAAACCACACTACAGGCTGATCCAACTTTGATGTAATGTCCTTAAAACAAGTCAAAATGAGGCTCAGTAGTGTGTGTGGCCTCCACGTGCCTGTATGACCTCCCTACAACGCCTGGGCATGCTCCTGATGAGATGGCAGATGGTCTCCTGAGGGATCTCCTCCCAGACCTGGACTAAAGAATCCGCCAACTCCTGGACAGTCTGTGGTGCAACGTGGTGTTGGTGGATGGAGCGAGACATGATGTCCCAGATGTGCTCAATTGGATTCAGGTCTGGGGAACGGGCGGGCCAGTCCATAGCATCAATGCCTTCCTCTTGCAGGAACTGCTGACACACTCCAGCCACATGAGGTCTAGCATTGTCTTGCATTAGGAGGAACCCAGGGCCAACCGCACCAGCATATGGTCTCACAAGGGGTCTGAGGATCTCATCTCGGTACCTAATGGCAGTCAGGCTACCTCTGGCGAGCACATGGAGGGCTGTGCGGCCCCCCAAAGAAATGCCACCCCACACCATGACTGACCCACCGCCAAACCGGTCATGCTGGAGGATGTTGCAGGCAGCAGAACGTTCTCCATGGCGTCTCCAGACTCTGTCACATCTGTCACGTGCTCAGTGTGAACCTGCTTTCATCTGTGAAGAGCACAGGGCGCCAGTGGCGAATTTGCCAATCTTGGTGTTCTCTGGCAAATGCCAAACGTCCTGCACGGTGTTGGGCTGTAAGCACAACCCCCACCTGTGGACGTCGGGCCCTCATACCACCCTCATGGAGTCTGTTTCTGACCGTTTGAGCAGACACATGCACATTTGTGGCCTGCTGGAGGTCATTTTGCAGGGCTCTGGCAGTGCTCCTCCTGCTCCTCCTTGCACAAAGGCGGAGGTAGCGGTCCTGCTGCTGGGTTGTTGCCCTCCTACGGCCTCCTCCACGTCTCCTGATGTACTGGCCTGTCTCCTGGTAGCGCCTCCATGCTCTGGACACTACGCTGACAGACACAGCAAACCTTCTTGCCACAGCTCGCATTGATGTGCCATCCAGGATGAGCTGCACTACCTGAGCCACTTGTGTGGGTTGTAGACTCCGTCTCATGCTAACACTAGAGTGAAAGCACCGCCAGCATTCAAAAGTGACCAAAACATCAGCCAGGAAGCATAGGAACTGAGAAGTGGTCTGTGGTCACCACCTGCAGAACCACTCCTTTATTGGGGGTGTCTTGCTAATTGCCTATAATTTCCACCTGTTGTCTATTCCATTTGCACAACAGCATGTGAAATGTATTGTCAATCAGTGTTGCTTCCTAAGTGGACAGTTTGATTTCACAGAAGTGTGATTGACTTGGAGTTACATTGTGTTGTTTAAGTGTTCCCTTTTATTTTTTTGAGCAGTGTATATAAGCACCCACCAAATTATTATTATTAAATGGGATTTGTTTTCGGGGTCCACAACAAAACAGGGCCAAATTATTTGAGGTCATACAGATGCTTGGACTCAACACACCAATAACAAGCATGTGTGCACACACAGGGTGGAAGGAGAATACATCATTTATTCATATTTTAATTATTTCATCCATGACTATCAGTGTGAGCCCTGATCCCCCCTCTTACCTTACTCCTCTCCCAGCACGTGTCTGACCAACAGAGTGCCTCCCTCTCCCCATCTCTCTACAACCTGACCAACAGAGTGCCTCCCTCTCCCCCATCTCTCTACAACTTGACCAACAGAGTGCCTCCCTCTCCCCCTTTTCTCTACAACCTGACCAACAGTACACTAATAGGTTGTATACAGAAGTCCCTAACCCAATATTTGAAAGACTCCAAGGGTTTTGGAGATGGTTGTGGTGTTTAAACCCTAACACTCTCACAGTTCTCTTCTCTACCCACAGAAATACCTAACAGTCAGTGACTTTTTGATTCATGTCCAGGTCAACTGGGGATGGCATGGTTCCATTCTGATTCCATTGTGATGTAATGTTCTAACAGCCACCTAGTATGCACAGTGAGACTCAAAGGAGATGGTATTCCTGCTCAAAAACAGTTTTGAGCACTAAATGAAAGGTCTCAAACTTTTGTCATCAATGTCTTTGTGTCTTCCTGTCTGTCTTTGACTACCAGCTCCTGTGCTACCTGGGGCGTACCATCAGAGTGCCCAGCCACAGCAGCCGGGGTACGGCTATATGCACCAGACCAGCATGTCCTCTGTGAGGTCTGTGCAGTCCCCCCCATCTGTCACCATGGTGAGTTCCAATGCAAGCAGTCTATTCTTGTAGGTTTTGTGAATTCATACAGGATCTTATTTGTATGCCATGGCCAATTCAATTAGGAAACTATCCAAAATATGTCACTCATATTTGTTTGCAAATTGTTTTTGTGAATTCACACAATCAGCTACTTGTGTGCCCTGATATTTATGTTGTATAATTAATGTTGTAGACATAAACACACACGATTAACATTGTTGCCATTCCTCCCGTTCAGAGAGTGTACCGGGCGCTCTACGACTACGCAGCACAGGACCACGACGAGGTGTCTTTCCGCGACGGTGACGCCATCGTCAATGCTCAGCCTATCGACGAGGGCTGGATGTACGGCACCGTGCAGAGGACTGGCAAATCAGGCATGCTCCCTGCCAACTATGTGGAGTGCTTCAACTAAGGAACGCATCTCAATAGTCTTCAAATGGTTTCCTTTCCTCTCCCCTCGTCTCCTCTCCTCCATCTGCACTGACGTGAAAGCAAAACGATTGGATAGGTGGACGAAGATAAGGTGGACTGGATGCCTGCTGGGAACTTGACCTCCACCAGTCCAGTTATTTTCATGTCACACAGTTGAAGGAGAGGAGATGAGGAAAGTAGGCCACTGTAGATTATTGAGATGCACCCAAGGGCTAGGCTTACCATGGTTTGGTGGAGTCCTCTCCCCAAGTGTCTGTTTGAAGCCTGGTCCTGGAGGGCTACTGTACATCATTAGAGATAAAGGAACTGGGTGGCGTTGTTCAATTTGTTCTGTCTAGACTACAGGCCCAAACTATCATAGCCACATTACCCGCTGAAAATGATCATGTAAAAATGTATCATGTAATAATACGTTTTGCTTTTGGTTTCATTTAAAGCATTGGTGGCTTGTCTTACGTTATCAGTTCATGAAAGAATATATATAATTCAATCAGAGAATTGTAACCCTCAAATAGGCAACATTTAGCAGACAAAAAAAGGACCTATTCAATGGAATACAGTTACCACTTTCCGGTACAAGTTGACAACATAATGATTCCCACACTAGAAAGGACATTTTAATCCGTTAAGCAGTTTCTTTTTCTTTCACACAATAAACATTGTTGTGTTGACTTCATGATTCCAAACGTGCATTCTTGCAGCACAAGAACAATACTGTTTTCGACTTATCCTGGAAAAGCGGTTAGCAGGTTTGCTTGAATAGTGCCCAACCTCTTTCTCCAGCACCGGAATTGGGAGGGACCCGCTTTCTTCTTGTACTCCTTTGTATTTCAATTATTATATTTTGCATTTAGACATCAACACTAACCTTGTTTTATGTACAAAGTAGGGGAGGGGAGAGGGAGTGGAGGAGAAATTTACTTTTCAGGACAATCCTGAGCGATTGCCAGACAGTCAGCTGTTTAGCTTTTGTTATCTCATTAACACGCCGCTTCGTACTGTTTCTGTCTGATGACATAAGGGTTGGTTTAAACCAGCTCCACAAGTAAATATAGTTGATACAAACTATAGTAAACGAGTCACACCATCTCACCTCTTGCTGTGAGTTCAGTGGAGTGTTTACATCTCTTTTACCAGTTTAGCCTCACACAGGCTTTGATTAGATTATGTCCACATAATTTAGAGCTAACTGGCAACATGATTGTCATATGTTGCCATGTAAACAGTGTCAAGTAAGAATGGTATAGGAAGTTGGATTGTAATCTTAAGATTTCTAAACTATTGTGAACACTATTTTGATTAATAAGCTCCTATAAAGTATTGGATGGTTCTATTTTACTCTTCACTGTTGCAGACACTAATGACAGGACACCCTTTGGAAAAAAAGCCTCCAAAAGGGTTCTTCTGCTGTCCCCATAGGAGAACCCTTTTTGGTTTCAGGTAGAACTCTTTTGGGTTCCATGTAGAACCCTCTGTGGAAAGGGTTCTACATGGAACCCAAAAGGGTTCTACCTGGAAACAAAAGGGTTCTACCTGGAACCAAAAAGGGTTATTCAAAGGGTTCTCCTATGGGGACAGCCAAAGAACCCTTATTGGTTCTAGATAGCACCTTTTTTTCTAGTGTACATGTATTTGTGCATGTTATAAATGGTTTACAATATCTTGAGGTGTGCAAAATCCATGCACACTATTGTGACCATTCAAGGACTTCATTTCTGGGTACATGGTAGCTGGGGATTCTATCTCTTTACCGTAGTTTTGTACATTACATTTTATTACTGAAAGTGGTAATAAACAGAAATGAAAACGTTGTGAAATGCTCATATTGGCCTTTAATAGACAATAACGGGACAGCAAGAAACATCAAGCTTGGTGTGTTGCTGATACAATTTATAAAGCCTTTTTAGGTCCAAAGGTTTTTGCTTATAGTAGTTCTGTTTTTAAATGTCTCTGTAAAAAAATTTTACTCAGTTTGTACGCCATCACCGAGTTTTATTGAGATGTCCCTTTTTCCTCAGTTAACAATGTTTTTAAAAAATGTAATTAATTTCAGTGTGTCAGGTGAAAAAAATAAAAACGCTTTGTCAACAATTATTTTGTAATTGACTCATTCAAACACCTTTTGAAAAGCTACAGTGGATTATACATGGTCAATGTATTAAGTTTAACATATCACCTAATGACAATACCACCATTTGTCTAAGGTTATTGTGCATGTATGGTGGTTATAGCATGACTTATTATACAGTATATCTTACTATATCTAGGATATTGACAGCTAAGTGCAAAGGTCACAGCAGGCACTGATGATGCATCATAATTGACGCATCATAATGACATCCAGCAACATTGCGTCATAATTTATAGGCCATACGTTTATTTACGTGGGAGCAACAGGTAGGAAATGCATTACTACTGTAGAAAATAGAGATGCCAGTTATGATGATATCATATCAATGATAGGCCAAGTTGTAATGATTTATTATCCAAAAAATTCACAACCTGAATTCATGACCTGTTTAGATTATTAAATAGTGCATGTTTATTTTCCGTAAATATAACACAACTCACATGCCCCATTTGATAATCTCAGACAAAATCTCAATATTGACCTAATGTTTCAATCAATTCTAGTAAAAAAAAATATCCATACAAATGTTACATGAAAATATCCAGAACTAATGTCCATCATGTCTTATGTATCAGGTCATTCTGGGTGGACTCTCATCAGGTCTAAAAGGACAGTGAGTGAGGGACTCAGTGTGTAATTGGACTAACACATTAAAGACCCTGATACACTTGCTGTATTTGAACAGTGTAACGGAATGGACCTAGACCAAACAGAGCCTGTGGACCACCTAGGCCAGCACCTATCATCGGCACCTCCAAACAAACCAATCACAAACTCACAATGTGTCCACCGGGGGCGGGACATTCCAATAAACAGGAATCATGCTGTTACTGCTCAAACACAACCCGAGATGGCTTCATCCTCACCAGTAAGTCTATAGGTTATATAGGAGCCATATTGATTGTACCAGGATGTGGACATGGAGCTAGGGCTAAAGTTAGGGTTGTGGTTAACGGTTAGGGTTGAACCGGGACGTGGACCTGAAGCTAGGGTTAGGGTTGTGGTTGGGGCTAGGGTTAGAGTTGAACCGGGACGTGGACCTGAAGCTAGGGTTAGGGTTGTGGTTGGGGCTAGGGTTAGAGTTGAACCGGGACGTGGACCTGAAGCTAGGGTTAGGGTTGTGGTTGGGGCTAGGGTTAGGGTTGAACCGGGACGTGGACCTGAAGCTAGGGTTAGGGTTGTGGTTGGGGCTAGGGTTAGAGTTGAACCGGGACGTGGACCTGAAGCTAGGGTTAGGGTTGTGGTTGGGGCTAGGGTTAGAGTTGAACCGGGACGTGGACCTGAAGCTAGGGTTAGGGTTGTGGTTGGGGCTAGGGTTAGGGTTGAACCGGGACGTGGACCTGAAGCTAGGGTTACACCCTGTTGTGTTTAGGTGTCAAACTGAAGAAAACCTGAAACAGGGAGGGACTACCTTGACTTTTCCAATAGGAAATGTTCCTTTTGTTTTCTCATCAGTCTAATCACCTGATTTACTTAATGAGCTAGAAAGTGATCATTCCTCAATAGCCTAGATAAGTAGGTATATTTATCTACCAACCGCATAAACTGTCCACAGACGCAGACGACTGTGACAGACTTGGTTTGCCATGCCCCTGTCCCTGGCGATGACCAATCCAAACACAGCGTGCAGCATGTCCTGTTGCGTGAGCTTCTGTACATGTCAGACGAAATCGCCCACCTGCGCCAGGTGAGCCACTGCCTGGCCGAGTACGAACGGACGCTGAGTCGGCTGGAGTTGGAGAACGCCCAGCTGAGGAACATGGAGTCTGACCTGCTAGAGAGCGCCGAGGTCAGCGAGAGAGGCCTCAGGCTGGCCAGGGAGAGTCGCCGCCACAAGGACCAGGAGATCCACGACCTGAGAGAGGCCAACTGGGTCCTGGCTCTCACCAACGACAGGCTGAAAGAGGCCTGCCGGGAGAAGGATAGGTGTCTGGTGGATTGCCAGACCAAGTGGAGTAGGAAGCCTGGGGGGATGCTACCGTTCGCGGAGGAAGGGGAAAGGAGGACATTGCTGGGCCATGGAAATAAGGGAGGTGAGGGAAGTGAGGAATCGGTGGAGGAGAAAGGCTCTCTGCATGAGAAGAAGGAGCTCTACAGCAACTCTATAGCAGACTACAGTCTTCACCTACATCTCAAAGGGAGCGGAGGGGATCCGTGCTTTGAGATGCAGCTTCCCTTGAGTTCAGAGGGGCCAGGTGTGGCTCAAGTATGCCTTCTTCTAAGACAACTGGAGACCGAAGTCCACAGTCCGGGTAAGACGGATGCAGGCAGGAACCAAGCCATCTGGAACTTTGGTGCCAGCCTTGGGAAATTGCATAAAACATTGAAAGGAGGAGAGATAGATGATGAAGTGGAATATGGGATTGATGATGATCAGAAAGGGGCTCCATGCACTAAAGACAGTATGGAGGAAGAAGCAGAAGCACTTGAGGAGGCTGAATTCATTGAAGAGGACTTTGTTGAGGTCTGTAGGCCTATTCATTCATCCATTATCCCTCCCATAATACATTTTAGCAAATGATCAATCTCTCACTACATCCTTTTTCTCCATAGACTGTTGAAGTTGACGACAGCTGTGAAACATTGTGACTGCAGAAATAACTGTTTTTGAAGACATGCAGAGAAATGTCTTTCTTGACTCATTCTCCTTTGAACACCATTTTACTTCACTTCCACTTTACAATTTTTTTATGTGCTATAAAGGTCAAGTCAAACATCTAAATGCCTCAGTGTACTATTTGATAGAAAATGTAATGTATTAATTTGTTTTAAAGAAATGTAGGCTTACAAAATGAAGAAATCCATCCACTTTCTCTCACAAAAAGTAAATCCAGGTAAATCCCTTCAGATTTGATGACGTCGTGCATATATATATATACACTACCAGTCAAAAGTTTGGACACACCTACTCATTCAAGGGTTTTTCTTTATTGTAGAATAATAGTGAAGACATCGAAACTATGAAATAACACATATGGAATCATGTAGTAACCAAAAAAGTGTTAAACAAATCTAAATATATTTTATATTTGAGATTCTTCAAATAGCCACCCTTTGCCTTAATGACAGCTTTGCACACTCTTGGCATTCTCTCAATCAGCTTCATGAGGTACTCACCTGGAATGCATTTCAATTAACAGGTGTGCCTTCTTAAATGTTAATTTGTGGAATTTATTTCCTTCTTAATGCGTTTGAGACAATCAGTTGTGTTGTGACAAGGTAGGGGTGGAATACATAAGATAGCCCTATTTGGTAAAAGACCAAGTCCATATTATGGCAAGAACAGCTCAAATATGCAAAGAGAAACGACAGTCCATCATTACTTTAAGACATGAAGGTCAGTCAATCCTGAAAATGTAAAGAACTTTGAAAGTTTCTTTAAGTGCAGTCGCAAAAACCATCAAGCGCTATGATGAAACTGGCTCTCATGAGGACCGCCACAGGAATGGAAGACCCAGAGTTACCACTGCTGCAAAGGATAAGTTCATTAGAGTTACCAGCCTCAGAAATTACAGCCCAAATAAATGCTTCACAGAGTTCAAGTCACAGACACATCTCAACATCAACTGTTCAAAGGGGACTGTGTGAATCAGGCCTTCATGGTCGAATTGCTGCAAAGAAACCACTTCTAAAGGACACCAATAATAAGAAGAGACCTGCTTGGGCCAAGAAACACGAGCAATGGACATTAGACCGGTGGAAATGTGTCCTTTGGTCTGGAGTCCAAATTGGAGATTTTTGGTTCCAACCGCTGTGTCTTTGTGAGACGCGGTGTGGGTGAACGGATGATCTCCGCATGTGTCGTTCCCACCGTAAAGCATGGAGGAGGAGGTGTTATGGTGTGGGGGTGCTTTGCTGGTGACACTGTCTGAAATGTATTTAGAATTCAAGGCACACTTAACCAGCGTGGCTACCACAGCATTCTGCAGCGATACGCCATCCCATCTGGTTTTGGCTTAGTGGGACTATCATTTGTTTTTCAACAGGACAATGACCCAACACACCTCCAGGCGGAGTAAGGGCTATTTTACCAAGAAGGAGAGTGATGGAGTGCTGCATCAGATGACCTGGCCAATTGGTTTGGGATGAGTTGGACCGCAGAGTGAAGGAAAAGCAGCCAACAAGTGCTCAGCATATGTGGGAACTCCTTCAAGACTGTTGGAAAAGCATTCCAGGTGAAGCTGGTTGAGAGAATGCCAAGAGTGTGCAAAGCTGTCATCAAGGCAAAGGGTGGCTATTTTAAGAATCTCAAATATAAAATATATTTTGATTTGTTTAACACTTTTTTGGTTACTTCATGATTCCATATGTGTTATTTCATAGTTTTGATGTCTTCACTATTATTCAACAATGTAGAAAATAGTAAAAATTAAGAAAAACCCTTGAATGAGTAGGTGTGTCCAAACTTTTGACTGGTACTGTATATTTAAGCAATAAGGCCCTAGGGCCTTCTCGACCCAAGGCAGGGTGCCTGGATACATGGATTGGACATATACCACAAACCCCCGAGGTGCCTTATTGCTATTATAAACTGGTTACCAACGTAATTAGAGCAATAAAAATAAATGACAAAACATGTATTTGTACAAAACATGTATTTTTACTGCTCTAATTACGTTGGTAACTATATATATATATATATATATATATATATATATATATATATATATATATATATATATATATATATTTGCGCATGCCCACAACCGGATAGCATGTCATATATATATATATATATGACGTGCCATGTGGGCATGCGCATTTCAATTTAGCAATCGGAACTGTAGCTAGGCTTCAAGGAAGTAGGCTTACTGATTTCACATCAAAATGATAAAATTTCTACCTAAACTGCTTTTGCTAGTATTACTAGCTTTCCCGGCAACGATTATCATGAAAGGTGAGTCTGTCGAACTGGAATTAGGTTGACTAGCTGAAGTGAAACAGCCTTGGCAATTACAGTTAAGCTAACGTTAGCTAACTAACGTTAGCTTTATGGAAGGCCACTGACACTGTCCCATGCGCATTTTGATATGTGCAAAAGGATTTTCTGTTAGTACGACATTGTAGCTACTGTCCTTCTCAAATAATAGTTTTATTGGTGTCGATACTGGCTACACGTTTTAGTACCTATTCATTACAAATGTAATTTAATAGTGAGTCTTGCTTAGTCAAAAGTGGTAACTACAGTAGCTAGACTGACGTGTCCTTACCAGCTTGCTCCTAGCTGTCATTCATGTAGCCAGCTAACGTTAACTAGGTTGCTAAATAAGTTGCTAACTGTTAGCTAAGATTTGCAACATGTTAATTATTTATGCATAGTCACTTTAACTCTACCCACATGTACATATTACTTCAACTACCTCACCCCCCTGTATATATAGCCTCCCTACTGTTATTTTATTTTACTTCTGCTCTTTTTTTCTCAACTCTTTTTTGTTGTTTTATTTTACTTTTTTATTAAAAATAAATGCACTGTTGGTTAAGGGCTGTAAGTAAGCATTTCACTGTAATGTCTGCACCTGTTGTATTCGGCGCATGTGGCCAATACAATTGGATTTGATTTGAACATAGGGTCGTGCATTATCATGCTGAAACATGAGGTGATTGCGGCAGATGAATGGCACGAAAATGGGCCTCAGGATCTCGTTACGGTATCTCTGTGTATTCAAATTGCCATCGATAAAATGCAATTGTGTTCGTTGTCCATAGCTTATGCCTGCCCATACCATAACCCTATTGCCATCATGGGGAACTCTGTTTACAACGTTGACATCAGCACACTGCTCGCCCACACAACACCATACACGTGATCTGTGGTTGTGAGGCCGTTTGGACATACTACCAAATTCTCTTAAAATAACGTTGGAGGCGGCTTATGGTAGAGAAATTAACATTAAATTCTCTGGCAACAGCTCTGGTGGACATTCCTGAAGTCAAATGCCAATTGCACACTCCCTCAACTTGAGACAAAATGTGGCGTTGTGTGACACAACTGCACATTTTAGAGTAGCCTTTTATTGTCCCCAGCGCAAGGTGCACCTTTGTAATGATCATGCTGTTTAATCAGCTTATTGATATGCCACTCCTGACAGGTGGATGGATTATCTTGGCAAAGGAGAAATGCTCACTAACAGGGATGTAAACCAATTTGTGCACACAATTTGAGAAGATTTTAGTGCGTTTGGAGAATTTCTGTGATCTTTTATTTCAGCTCATGAAACATGTGACAACACTTTACATGTTGCGTTTGTTTTTGTTCAGTATATTAATAAAGTCTGATTTAATCAACAAATACGATAGTCAATTTAAAAAGGTTAAAGGTACAAGACTGTGTACATATCTGGCTATGTTGGCAAAGCCACTATATATCCCATCGAGCCAAGAAGGGAGAGGCTGCCCATTTTCACGGTTCCAAGACCAGTCAGAAACGCCCAGCTAACCCTACGCCAATGACGCCGGTGGATCTCAAAACTGAATTTAAGTAGCAATGATATCCTTCGCCACCTTTGTCTGACGACAAGACAGATTGCTCGAACCAGTCATGACTATTCAACAAAACAAATAATTTTCAAGTGTCTTTCTAGCAAATGTCTTAGTTACATGATTGTATAACTAGCAAAGGAGTTTTGATGTTGAGGGTGCAGTGTTTATGAAGTTTGGCAATGAGGACGAAAAACTAGCGTAGTTCAGCTAGCCAGCTAGTTTAGCCAGGGAAAACAAACTCGGACAGAATATAGCTGGGCGCACATGCACACTAGGCTAATTCAGGACACAGATGATTGTTTTTATGCCCTGACATCAGGAGCTGGCGGCAAAGTTTTGATTAAACAATTCAGACTGAAACTAATACATCAGGTGACAAATATTTAAGGAGAGCTAATCGGTATACAATCCCGAAATCAAATGTAACTGTCAATAGTAAAACAAAGCTTAAACTGATGTTTTGAGTGAACCTGAATCCAGAAAATGTATGGTGAAATTGCTTCTGGACACTGTAGACTCCTCTTCTTCACCATTCTATGCCTAGCCTTAATCTCCTGTCACTCAATTCACATCAAAAACCATGATTTCAACAGGGGACAATGAGCCTCAGAGATCTTGGCCACAGAAGCCCTCTATTTTTGGCAAAGCCTAGCATTCATATTTGTTGTCCAGACATTGTAGCCAGCAGTGTTTTGCTTGAGTGGTTTAACGATAGAAGCTTGTGATATGAAAGAGTCATTTGATAATTCAATGACTTTTGCTATGCCTAGGGCCTGTGACTAAAATGAATACAAGATTTGTTCAACCTCAGTTTTAATCCCTTGATAAGATAGTAGCTATGTAGCTAAGCGCCCTTGCTGCAGCCATGGTAGGTCTGTGATTTGAACACAATAATAATAATAATAATAGGTTTCATTTTGACTCCTTGACTTCTCTACTAACTCAAGTTAGTTTTCACAAAATTAGATTTCGTGAGATTTAAGTCAGATGTATTTCCTTACAATCAATGCAGGGCCATTGGTAGCAGCCCAGGATGCTACTGAGGACGAGGAGGCAGCTGATGAAGATGATGTTGACGTGAACGCAGAGGATGAGGATGACGAGGCAGAAGTTGAAGATGATGAAAATACGGAATTGGTAAGAGATTAGGCTACTTTTGTCTGCCTCCCTAGTTTCTAATCTGTCCTGAGGCTTTTTTTGTAAAACAAAATATCGGAACGTCTCCTTTGTATATTTTAGACGGAAGAAAAAGAGGAAGAGGAGGAAGAAGCCATAGGAGGAGATGTGAAAGCCTCCCCCAATGCTGACACCACCATCCTCTTCGTCAAAGGAGATGGTAGGAGTACGGGCACAGACTAGGGCTCGTCTCAACCTATCTGCATGTTGAATTTTACACTTAATTTCCTCATGATTGTTTTGAACTGCTTGTTTTCACTTCAATTCTAGGACTATGACTTGTATTTGTAGATCGATTGACTTAGCTACGATGCTTAGGATATAATATGTTGTTTCAACCTCCTTATTTGAGTGCATTTATTGCACGTTGCACTGAACAAAGGTATGCTCAATTACTTGAATGAAAAGGAATTAATCTTATTCTGATAAGCCTTCAAATTCACCATAAAGCCACCACTCCTACTCTTCTGTTGCTCTTTCTCCTGGCTTTTGCCGTCAGACTTCCCAGCCAACGACATTGTGAAGTTCCTGATGGGCTTCACCAACAAAGGCAGCGACAACTTTGTGGTGGAGTCGCTGGATGCATCCTTCCGCTACCCTCAGGACTTCCAGTTCTACATCCAGAACTTCACAGCCCTGCAGCTGGGCATAGTGGTGCCTGCCGGGCGCCAGGCCACATTCGAGTACTCTTTCATCCCTGCCGAGCCCATGGGCGGGCGCCCCTTCGGCCTGGTTATCAACCTCAACTACAAGGACAGCAACGTAAGTCAGCCATTTTGTGGTAGTCTTTTTCACAAATGATTGCATATCATTGGTGTCGTTTTTCAGTTTCCCATCTCTTGGCAAGTGTTGAGATATTTACATTTACATTTTAGTCATTTAGCAGACGCTCTTATCCAGAGCGACTTACTGTTAGTGAATACATATTTTTTTATACTGCCCCCCCGTGGGAATCGAACCCACAACCCTGGCGTTGCAAACGCCATGCTCTATCAACTGAGCTACATCCCTGAGATATAACAACATCTAGCTGCAAAGCTTCTTTCATTAATGTTATATTAGGAAATTATAGTGGAAATTATTTTAACTCGTGGTGTGTGGCTGAAGTCTGAGGTTGCACTTTTAATGAAGCCGGGAAAGATGAAGGATAGTTCACCAGCTGGAGGTGATATCTGAGCCTCTCCCTTGCACCTCTCTCTCTCAGGGTAACTTGTTCCAGGATGCTGTATTCAACCAGACAGTGACCATCACAGAGAGAGAGGACGGACTGGACGGAGAGACGTAAGTGAGACCAGATGGACTAGCCCTGTGTTGGAAGACATTCAGAAGGGCTAAATGAAACCACTCTATTGGGAATGGCTGCCAAACAAACAGCCGCCACACCAGGTGTGTCTTAACTCTTCGCTCTCTTCTGTATCTCTAGGATCTTCATGTATGTGTTCCTGTCTGGTCTGGGCCTGCTGGTGGTGGTAGGCCTTCATCAACTGCTGGAGTCCAGAAAGGTAAAGCTACAAAGCCCATGCCAATGAATGCAGAAGAAAAATAATGAATTAAAGCTGCAATATGTAACTTTTTGGGCGACCCGACCAAATTCAGATAGAAATGAGTTGTAGTTCTGTCATTCTCATTGAAAGCATCTCTAAGAAGCGGTAGATCTGTTCTTTGTGCACTTTTTCTATGCTTCCCGTTCTTAAGTTTCGTTTTTGCGTCTTTTACTTTTGTTTTGTACACCAGCTGAAAATACAATATTTTTGGTTATGGACAATATATTTCACAGTGGTTTAGATGATACAATGATTCTCTACACTATACTTTCTTTTTTTTGTCACTAACTGAAATTAGGTGAACTATTAGAATTTTAGCAACCAGGAAGTGGCGGAGTGATTTCTGCGTAGTGCACCTTTAAGCATATTATTCCTTTGTTTATGTGTGTGGTTTCCTCATTTTTCCAAGAATGATTCGAAGACTGAAAGATATGTACATTTTCGATAGCTTTGCTGAAGCAATTCACCATGACAAGATTTACATCGAATGTTGGTAGATGAGCAGTCCAGAGAAAGGAATTAGGAGATGCCTCTTCACATTCAACAGTGGGATTCTCCCAGTTCAGATTGTCAGTTGATGAGTCAATGTTCTTCTTTCAGGGTGAACACAGTGAGAGTCAGAAAAGGATTCGAGCTAGTTCCACCATTTCTCTGAGGAACATGGAGGTAGACAGGGAAAGAGGAGGTGCCAATTTACAACTTTTGGCGAGTTCGGTTTCAGCTATTTCGTTGAAAAGCAAGAATGAGGGCAAAATGGATGTATACTACTACTACGAAAGAAAAATGACTAGAGGAACAATGTTGAAAAGGCCATGGGTGTGGAAGATGGGTTTTGGGGATTGTTTTTCAATGTTGTTTTGAGAAAGTTCAAGTCTTTAACCCACACTAGAACATTTCAGAAGACTGAGGGGAAAATGCTGAAGAAGGGTTAAGGGTGTGCAAGACCATTTTAGGGTTTGGTTTCTGTAGAAGTCTAGTGAAAGTATAAGTTTCGTGGCTTCCTCTTTTGTTTGGTCACTTCCTCTTGTGTCCCCCACACCCTGTGCAGAGGAGGAGGCCAGCTGCCAAGGTGGAGATGGGCACATCCAGCCACAACGATGTGGACATGAGCTGGATTCCCCAGGAGACCCTTAACCAGATCAGTAAGTCCCCACCACACCACTCACTCACTCAACATTATGCTAGCTAGTAGTCACAGGGGAGCTAGCTGTTTTATTAGCCACAGGACATTATGCTAGCTAGTAGCTACAGGGGAACTAGCTGTTTATGCTAGCCATTAACCACAGGACATTATGCTAGCTAGTAGCCACAGGGGAGCTAGCTGTTTTATGCTAGCCATTAACCGCAGGACATTATGCTAGCTAGTAGCCACAGGGGAGCTAGCTGTTTTATGCTAGCCATTAACCGCAGGACATTATGCTAGCTAGTAGCCACAGGGGAGCTAGCTGTTTTATGCTAGCCATTAACCACAGGACATTATGCTAGCTAGTAGCCACAGGGGAGCTAGCTGTTTATGCTAGCCATTAGCCACTGGGGATCCAGCACCTTCAACAGCTCTGCCTAGGTTACTAACAGTGTAAAGTGAAATATATGGGTATATCTTAGATTGGCTGCATAAGTGAATGATAAAAATGTTTTGAAGCTACAGTGTCAAATTAAATGTGTTTAAGAGCTGCTATGCCCCGTCCTTGCTGTGGTCCTCTCTCTATAGCCTACATGTTCCTCTCTCTATAGCCTACATGTACCTCTATTGTGCAATCGCCTCTAGTTCACCACCTGCTGTCAGCTTTGTAACGTTGCAATGTTTCCATAGATGCCTGTTGTCGTCTTTGGGGGTATTTAGCTTTTCTAGAATTCTCTCTTTTGGCTGGTGTTTCAAAACGACCTGTTCTCTCTCTGTGCATGGGGTCATTCACTCTTTTTTTTTTCTCTCTCCCTCTCTCTTTCCTTGCGTCTTTAGTGCAGAGTCGGCGAGGTGAGGCTTCCCTTTCTCTCAGGAGTGAACGGTAGTAGAGTAGTAGTTTAGCTAAATGTTAAGTTTGCTCTAGTTGTAGTCCTAAAGAACGCATCTGTTTGAATCAACAGCTAATGTAATTAGCATATTCAGAAGCACCTATATCTCATTGCTTCATGTTAGTCTCTGTTGTAGCATCTATGGTCACTCAGTTGGCTATGGTCACTGACATCAATCCCTAGCCCCTACCCCGAGACACTCCTCATAGGTCTGAAAGGGTCAATTAGATATAGGCAAATATGGTGATAGTGGTCTGGAGTTTCTACCATATTGCTTAAACTCATCCGATTCTTACAGATCTACAAGATGCGGCTAGGTGTTGATTTTAGACTGTGCCTATGCAAAAAGTATTTGTAAGATCTCCTCCATATCTGATCCAAAGAGTCTAACAAGGACATCAGCTGCAAACCTACCCTAAAACTCTCCTGTCGTTTCCCCAGACAAGGCTTCCCCCAGACGATCTCCCCGCAAGCGGACACAGAAGCGCTCTGCTGGTTCGGACGAGTGATGGGCCCCCCCGCCCAGTTCTGCCAGTGGCGCTTGGCACCTGACGCACCCATAGCACCACCCTGCGCCAATCTTGTCAGCCGGGGAGAGGCAACAGCCTTCTTTCACCACAGAACCAAGTACCATCCTCTTCACAAGAGGCTGGTTTCTACCGCTAAACTAGACAATAAATACCAAACGGACCCATTTTTTTATTCTGTCGAGGCGTTATTATCACAGAGGTGTTGTGATGAAGAAACGGTTAATGCATTTTGAGTGAGTTTTTGTGAAGATTAAAGTCCTGAAAGATCAAGATGGTGTGGGTGGGGAAGGGGGGGGGGGGTGTTAGAGCTAGGTAATTGAAAGTGGTGGATGATACACCAGTTTTTTTTTTTTTTTTTCTTCTAGGTTTTTTTGGGGGTTGCGACTGCTTTTCCTTTTTTGACCCGTGGATATCTTTTTGAGGCAGAATAGTGATTGTTGTTTTTGGTATCCCGGAAAGCCATGATTACACACCCCTTGTCTTCAAAAAAAAATGTTTTGCACTGGTTAATATCTACTCATTTGTGTTTTTGTCACATTGTTGTCCTCTGCTGCTTGGTGGCACAGAGGATGGCCGGCTTTGAATCTTGTCATTTGAAGTGCACTGCAACGTTCGGCCATCTTTCAGAGCTTGGATGATTCTGTGAAGACATGAGTATATTGTAAACGGTCTTCTTTTGTCCTCCAATGTGCCTGTGAAAAAAACAAACATGTTTTGTCTCATTTACTGTAAACTTGCATTCACATATTTCAGGCTCGATTTATGTCAAATACAAGTTTGAATTCAGTATTTAATTTTAGATCTGAATAAAGCACTGGTGTGTGTGTGTGTGTGTGTGTGTGTATATATTGATGAGTGCACTGCAAAGCTAATTTAGTTTCTTGACTTGTCTGGAATTACAACTCGTGCATTTTACAGGCACAGTACATTTACTACTGTATTGCAAGGCCCCCCATTTCATAAACATCTGAGAGGGGCTTTGGGCTAACTGTTCGGCACTGACTTTCAAGGACTGTCAAATTTGTGAAAACAAATGTTCGCAATTAAATCTTCCTTCCCCCCCCCTTTCTATTGTTTGATTCATGGCATCTTTCACTGAGCTTTTTAATGACCATTTGAGAATAGATGGATTCCAAATTGATTTTTGATCTGTATATCAACTTTTAATGAAAACATATTGTAGTAAACTTGGTACAATTTTTGAAATTGCATTGCTTAAAAATAAATAACCTTTTTAAAAGTAAAATGCAGTGCGATGTCTGCGCATTGTGGTTTGTTTGAATCCCGGGCCTGTATCCACAAGAGTCTCAGTGTAGGAGTGCTGATCTAGGATCTGACCATATAATCTTATTCATTATGATTTAAAAGGCAAAACTGATACTAGATCAGCACTCAGACACTTTGTGGCTACGGCCCCGGCCTTAGAGATACACTATGTGACCAAAGGTATGTGGACACTTGCTTGTCGAACATCTCATTCCAAAATCATGGGAGTTGGTCGCCCCTTTGCTGCTTTAACAGCCTCAACTTTTCTGGGAAAGCTTTCCGCTAAATGTTGGAACATTGCTGCGGGGACTTGCGTCCATTCAGCCACAAGCATTAGTGAGGTCCGGCACTGATGTTGGCGTGCCAATTCATCCCGATGGGGTTGAGGTCAGGGCCAGTCAAGTTCTTCCACACCGATCTCGACAAACCATTACTATTAAAAGTCAACTTTGGGCACGAAAAACAGTGCCACCTCTTTCTAAATTTTCAAACAGAAATGGGGTGTGTTCATAGATGTTTAATTCTGGCCATGCGCGCCGCGACCGAAATAGCTAGTTAGTCAGCTAATGATGCTTTCAAGACAACAGGGAGCTCTGAAGAAAAAAAATATGTAAAATCATGTCGTCAGTGATCTTCAAGTCAGAAAGTTCTAGAAAGATACACCGAGTTTCCATCTTGGAATTCCGAGTTGGATGACCGTTCACAAAATTGTTCCCCAGTCATTATTTAAATTTGTTTGAGTTCCCAGTTGTTTTGAACGCACTGAAGTCAGAAGTCGTTGATTTCCGAGTTCCCAGTTGTTTTGAACACGGCATAAGCTAGCCACTATAGCTAGCCAGTAACTCCTCCAGTAGGCCTACACTATTTATACAAGAGTATGTTTACTAGATACACTATATATACAGTGGGGAAAAAAAGTATTTAGTCAGCCACCAATTGTGCAAGTTCTCCCACTTAAAAAGATGAGGCCTGTAATTTTCATCATAGGTACACGTCAACTATGACAGACAAATTGAGATTTTTTTTTCCTGAAAATCACATTGTAGGATTTTTAATGAATTTATTTGTAAATTATGGTGGAAAATAAGTATTTGGTCACCTACAAACAAGCAAGATTTCTGGCTCTCACAGACCTGTAACTTCTTCTTTAAGAGGCTCCTCTGTCCTCCACTCGTTACCTGTATTAATGGCACCTGTTTGAACTTGTTATCAGTATAAAAGACACCTGTCCACAACCTCAAACAGTCACACTCCAAACTCCACTATGGCCAAGACCAAAGAGCTGTCAAAGGACACCAGAAACAAAATTGTAGACCTGCACCAGGCTGGGAAGACTGAATCTGCAATATGTAAGCAGCTTGGTTTGAAGAAATCAACTGTGGGAGCAATTATTAGGAAATGGAAGACATACAAGACCACTGATAATCTCCCTCGATCTGGGGCTCCACGCAAGATCTCACCCCGTTGGGTCAAAATGATCACAAGAACGGTGAGCAAAAATCCCAGAACCACACAGGGGGACCTAGTGAATGACCTGCAGAGAGCTGGGACCAAAGTAACAAAGCCTAACATCAGTAACACACTACGCCGCCAGGGACTCAAATCCTGCAGTGCAGACGTGTCCCTCTGCTTAAGCCTGTACATGTCCAGGCCTATCTGAAGTTTGCTAGAGTGCATTTGGATGATCCAGAAGAGGATTGGGAGAATGTCATATGGTCAGATGAAACCAAAATATAACTTTTTGGTAAAAACTCAACTCGTCGTGTTTGGAGGACAAAGAATGCTGAGTTGCATCCAAAGAACACCATACCTACTGTGAAGCAAGGGGGTGGAAACATCATGCTTTGGGGCTGTTTTTCTGCAAAGGGACCAGGACGACTGATCCGTGTAAAGGAAAGAATGAATGGGGCCATGTATCGTGAGATTTTGAGTGAAAACCTCCTTCCATCAGCAAGGGCATTGAATATGAAACGTGGCTGGGTCTTTCAGCATGACAATGATCCCAAACACACCGCCCGGGCAACGAAGGAGTGGCTTCATAAGAAGCATTTCAAGGTCCTGGAGTGGCCTAGCCAGTCTCCAGATCTCAACCCCATAGAAAATCTTGGAGGGAGTTGAAAGTCCGTGTTGCCCAGCGACAGCCCCAAAACATCACTGCTCTAGAGGAGATCTGCATGGAGGAATGGGCCAAAATACCAGCAACAGTGTGTGAAAACCTTGTGAAGACTTACAGAAAACGTTTGACCTGTGTCATTGCCAACAAAAGGTATATAACAAAGTATTCAGAAATGTTTGTTATTGACCAAATACTTATTTTCCACCATAATTTGCAAATAAATTCATTAAAAATCCTATAATGTGATTTTCAGGATTTTTTTTCTCATTTTGTCTGTCATAGTTGACGTGTACCTATGATGAAAATCACAGGCCTCTCTCATCTTTTTAAGTGGGAGAACTTGCACAATTGGTGGCTGACTAAATACATGTTTTCCCCACTGTATATAAAAGTATGTGGACACACATTCAAATTCGTGGATTCAGCTGTTGCATCCACACCCGTTGCTGACAGGTGTATAAAATAGAGCACACAATCTCCATAGACAAACATTGGCAGTAGAATGGCCTTACTGAAGAACTCGGTGACTATCAACGGGCACCATCATAGGATGCCACCTTTTCAACAAGTCAGTTTGTCAAATTTCTGCCCTGCTAGAGCTGCCCCGGTCAACTGTAAGCGCTGTTATTGTGACGTTGAAAGTCTAGAAGCAACAACGGCTCTGCCACACAAGATCACAGAACAGGACCGCTGAGTTCTGAAACGCGTAGCATGTATAAAATCATCTGTCCTCGGTTGCAACACTCACTACCGAGTTCCAAACTGCCTTTGGAAGCAAAGTAAGCACATTAACTGTTTGTCTGGAGCTTCATGAAGTGGGTTTCCATGGCCGAGCTGCCGCACACAAGCCTAAGATCACTCTGCGCAAAGCCAAGCGTCGGCTGGAGTGGTGTAAAGCTCGCCGCCATTGGACTCTGGAGCAGTGGAAACGCCTTCTCTGGAGTGATGAATCACAATTAACCATCTGGCAGTCCGAATCTGTGTTTGGCGGATGCCAGGAGAACGCTACCTGCTCCAATGCATAGTGCCAACTGTAAAGTTTAGTGGAGGAGGAATAATGGTCTGGGGCTGTTTTTCATGGTTTGGGCTAGGCCCCTTAGTTCCAGTGAAGTATAAAAAATTTAAAAAATGATGCACTCACTAACTGTAAGTCGCTCTGGATAAGATGACTAAAATGTAAGGGAAATTTTAATGCTACAGCATACAATGACATTCTAGACGATTCTGTGCTTCCAACTTTGTGGCTACAGTTTGTGGAAGGCCCTTTCCTGTTTCAGCATGACAATGACCCGTGCACAAAGTGAGGTCCATACAGAAATGTTTTGTTGATCGGAGTGGAAGAACTTGACTGGCCTGCACAGAGCCCTGACCTCAACCCCATCGAACACCTTTAGGATAAATTGGCACGCCAACTGCAAACCAGGCCTAATCGCCAACATCAGTGCCGGACCTCACTAATGCTTAATGCTCTTGTGGCTGAATGGTAGCAAGTCCCCACAGCAATGTTCCAACATCTAGTGGAACGCATTCCCAGGAGAGTGGAGGCTGTTATAGCAGCAAAGGGGGGACCAACGTTTTTTAAATGAGATGTTTGACAAGCAGGTGTCCACATACCTTTGGTCATGTAGTGTATCTCTGGACTTGTGGAATGGTGTGCGTGTATAAAGTGAGTTGTGTATTTGCAGAGATCTTGTCTGTATTTGACAAATACAGTTTAATATACATGACATCTAAAACACAAATATAAATGATGTATTCACAGGACCTGAGTTTGAGAACCTGGAGTATCTCTTTTGTTTATTTGATCGTCCAAGAAATCGCCCCAAAGCTTCAGGTTAGAGGGTCGTTCCACGAAATGAGTCCCTTTTACATGCCTTTGATAGGTTAAGTAGAAATTGTGCCTGATATATTAAATGAAGTGAACTTTAATATAGACCACATGGGAAATTCTATAAATCTGATTTTTAATATGAATAAAGACTTGCTAAAGTGCCAAAATGCCGCATTTTGACATGTCCCTCTGTGCACTCTATGACTTCTCTGAAGATTTTAGCCCCAAAATGTCTTAAGTTTTCACCATCATTGTAAAGCCCCAGTTTTTTTTTCATGTGATTAGTCATTCATTTTAAGGTTAAAAAAAACAACCTGGCCCTCATTTTAAGGTCAACCCTGTTACATGAACTGAACTCTCATTTTAATATGGTGTAACTA
This sequence comes from Coregonus lavaretus, assembly GCF_964263955.1. Taxonomy (NCBI): domain Eukaryota; kingdom Metazoa; phylum Chordata; class Actinopteri; order Salmoniformes; family Salmonidae; genus Coregonus; species Coregonus lavaretus. The sequence continues at coordinate 9,703,434 of NC_140021.1, forward strand.
TTCCTTATTCAAAATAAACATTAAACATCTAATAGTCAAATCATAGTGTAATAGCAGGTGAGCTGGTTCTACTCCTTTTGGCCATTTTCTGGTGTTTTGTGGTGGGAAACTGAGTGGGTTGAGCATAACACGTTGTCAACCCTGTAACCCATAGATAGACAGGCTAGAAAGTTCTTACAATTACATTTTTGGGGGGAAACTTGCATTCAATTGCTCCTCCCTGTTTGCACACAACAAGCTTCTATTCCTCCTGTCACAAGGGGATGTATAGCTGATTTAAGATAAAATCGTCCACCCAGTTACCCATTGATAGACAGGCTAGAAAGTTTTAATAATTCAAATTTTTTGATGAAGCTTACATTTACATTTAAGTCATTTAGCAGACACTCTTATCCAGAGCGACTTACAGTTAGTGAGTGCATACATTTTCATACTGGCCCCCTGTGGGAATCAATTGTCCCTCCCTGTTTGCACACAACAAGCTTCCATTCCCCGCTCACAAGGGGATGTATGGCTGATTTAAGATCATTATTTGGCACTTACTATAGTCATTTCTTTAATTTCACCCATTGAGATGGGAAAACGTGTTTTTTATTAAATTAACCAAGTTACACTACCAAAAAGGGACTCATTTCATGGAACGACCCTATACAGTAAAAAAATTAAAATAAATGGGAACCACTTGGGCATGGGCGAATGCTGACTGAGTACGTTCACTTTGCACCCTACATTCATTCACTTACTTGATTGATTCACAGTGTATAGGATAGGGTTGACCGGAACCGTAATATGCTGGCTTGGATATTTTCTTTTCACATTGTTCACACTTTCCAGAACCTTGAGGCCACTTCCACGCTCAGATTGCACAACTGATGTACACATATTGGACTCAATGGTTGTGATTCAACAGATATTTTTGCGATACAACCAAGGGTTTGTCTGCACAAAAACTTTACACAATCATTGTGTGTCTCCAAAACAGCTCTGAAAACATTTTTGTAAAGACAAACTGTTGTATCACAACTGTTGTGTCTAATGTGTTGTAGAGTGTGAGTGTGTACAGGGCCATACATAGTGTAAAACAGAATTCATAGTACAGGTGATCAATGCAGGTTTGTGCCAGACAATAAAAGACACCACCAGGCCAGTTTGATTCACACCTTTCCTTAATATATCTTTATTGCTTAAATTTTTTCGACACAGAACAGCTTACATTTCTGATTCTGAAGCACTGTAATACCAGGAGGGAGGGGAGCAGTGTAGCTAACGTTAAAGGTTCTGATCAAAGTCCATTTATGGGGTGAGTTCTGGTGTGGCCGTAGCATTGACACAAAGTTCCCTTCAACAAAGGGTCAGAACGTCAGACAGTGACACAGCCACTTTCATTGGTCTTTACAGAGTCACGATTTAAATCCTCGTCAAACGAGAGAGGTTGATACGGTGAGGGAGGGGGTAAAAATGTATAATCAATCAAAATCAGACAAAAAAAAGAAAGAAAAACATTGTTTATGGGTATACTATTAAAAAAGAATGCTGCTGACAGCACACTCTCAACCACGAGGATTTGAGCACAAGCTCATTTTCTCTGTTCTGCTGATTTGAGTTCACAGTCAAGTGCTAAATGTAGTGATTGAGTTTTAATCGTAAAAAAAATTCATTACTTGTAAGAACTTCTTGCAACTCAGGAAAATGAAGTAATAATAATAATAATAATAATATGCCATTTAGCAGACGCTTTTATCCAAAGCGACTTAGAAGTATTGAATATGCATTTTATAAAGACCCTGAGAGCAAGATGGAGAGAAAAAAAGAAATCATCCATAATCGAACAAATTAGGGTTACATGAAAAACAAGCCTAAAACTCACCCATTATCTGAAACACAATGAATTTCACAGTTTTATACGTATTTATATATCTGAGAACAAAACAAAAAATCTTAGCCAAACTAAAAATAATAAACAAAACAAAAATAGACACGCACAGTCTATAAACACATACAAAGGTCTACATAAAGCTTTCGAATCAATAGTGATTATTGCTAATAGAAGTCCCGGGCCGATGCTGGGCGACCATTTTGTGGATTTCAATCCGTTATTCTCTGCAGCATCAATGTGGTAATAATACATGGCTTCTCCTCAAGTCACATCTATTCACCCCTCACCGGATTTCCAAATAAATACAATAAAAACAGTCCATGTGCATTCTTATGGGACTCATAATCATACACCCACACAGGGTCAAAGGTACAAATGAGATAAGTTGAGTGAGTCCCTTAACACAGTGTTTTTTTTAGAAAACAATTGCATTTAGCATTCTATTTTGACAATACTTTCCCTGTGCCTGAGAGCAGGGTTGGGATGGGGGCGATACTGGGGTACGGCCACTAGAGGGCAGACTTCTTTCTGCATGGAGTACTAGCCTCGCCACCTGTCAATGCGCATCACCCCCTCCTTTCCCCTCCACTTAATACTCTGTGTTACGTTCAAGTTCCAAACACAGCTCAGAAATTCACTTCAGTTCATTCTCTCTCTGATTGCCGTAGTAGGTTTGTTTGTATTTTGTTAGTGCCATATGGGCAGTTGTCTGGCGGCGGCTGACTAGTCCAGCGCTCTCTGCTCTCGGTCCGTCAGCCTCCAGCCAGCCGATGCTGCCTGCGTCTTACTGCGCCATGAGGTTTGATTTGTTTGCTTCTGAGGTTTTTTAAAAATATAAAAAGAGAAGAAAGAAGAAAAAACACAGGAAAAAAAGGAAATACTTTTAGATAAACTTCAACCCGGCAAGGTGACATGATTGACATTTGAGTCCCACCTCGGAAAGATGCTCTGGGCTGGGGGGTGGAAGGAGGGGCGAGTGGGGTGGTGGAAGGAGGGGCGAGTGAGGTGGTGGAAGGAGGGGTGAGTGGGGTGGTGGTAGGAGGGGTGAGTGGGGTGGTGGAAGGAGGGGTGAGTGGGGTGGTGGAAGGAGGGGTGAGTGGGGTGGTGGAAGGAGGGGCGAGTGAGGTGGTGGAAGGAGGGGTGAGTGGGGTGGTGGAAGGAGGGGTGAGTGGGGTGGTGGAAGGAGGGGCGAGTGAGGTGGTGAAAGGAGGGGTGAGTGGGGTGGTGAAAGGAGGGGTGAGTGGGGTGGTGGAAGGAGGGGTGAGTGGGGTGGTGGAAGGAGGGGTGAGTGGGGTGGTGGAAGGAGGGGTGAGTGGGGTGGTGGAAGGAGGGGTGAGTGGGGTGGTGAAAAGGGGTGAGTGGGGTGGTGGTAGGAGGGGTGAGTGGGGTGGTGTTAGGAGGCTGCCTGAAGGGAGGCAGCAGGGCTACAAAAGTTCAAGTAGACAAAACCGACAAAAAACTGAGTGGTGTTCCACCTAGAGCACGAGGTGAGTTCTGCATCCAAATAACCTAGCAGAACCACAGGTAGGGCTCTAAGAACACAGTGACGGTTGGTTTTGGAAGACATCTAAAGTAGCCGCAAGGAAATGAGTTGCCACTAAGGGGGAGGTGGACACAACACAAGCCAGACACACTGGTGGTAGTACAGACAGTACAGAACGCTAGAAGGTGACTGTGAGAGATGGGGGGGTACACATATCAAGCCCTTTTGTTCTGGAATAGTACATTTCCGCAAACACCTTATATACCCCAACCTCTCCTGAACGAATAACACACACACAACCACACAATACTCCCACATGCAACATGGTCAACACATATGAAATTAAATGAGAATGATTCTGAAAACAAACAAAAAAAAAATATTCAGGCAAATATTGCCCATATCATCTATGGCAAATAAAGAGAGCCTAGGGGAAGGGGGCATGTTAAAACAAAACGCAAAAGCAGAGATCTCAGATATGGTACGCTATCCATTGTCAAGTCTGTTTTCTTTGATTTGCCTGTCTCCTAACACCAAATTATGTCACAGTTCATTCATGTATTCTCAATACAACCAGAGAGACTGTAGATGTTGGTTATCAGGGATAAGGGATCATGAGAGAGATAGTAAATCAAGATGAAGGGGAGAGAACAACAGTCTTTTTTCAGGACACCTTTGTGACAGGTATCTGCTATAGCTGTGTTTCCAGTTACATAAGTGACTTTATCCCCACTGCTTGTGAACTTACTCAGTCTTTTCTCAGTCTCAGCATTGTTTTTAAGGTACGACTGTGGTTTAAATATACAATAACTGTTCTTTTTTTCTGTCACACACTTGATCATTTAATATAAATCGGTCATGTTAAATTTGATTTAATTTATTGCTTATTCAACGTTCATCTCATAGAATCCAAAAACAATTATGTAATCATCATAAAACGCTATAAAAAATTAGATCCTCCATAGATAAATGTAGATAAAGATATAGCAAAAAAACAAACAAAATAGAAGTAGTAAGGCACTTAGAAACAAGGTGTTTCTTCTTGATTTCATCGTCTTGCATTTTTTAGGAGTACTTCTATCTTATGGCACTGCGGCACATACAGTGGTCCACTGCATAAAGAGAACCAGAGACTGGGGTAGGGAGGAGGGAGCCTCCCTCACTCAACGCCCACCAAGGGAGCTTCGCCAGCGGGTAGGATGTGCTCCAGGGAAGGCTTGGTGTGGATCTCCAGTAGGCCTTGGATGAAGCCTTCCGAGGGGCCATCGGGGTCTTTCTCTGGGGTAGTGGGCTGTGGGGCTGGGGACTCTGTGGAAGATTCTTTGGGGGTTTCTGTTGGCGGTTGAGTGGCTGCATTGTCATCTGTTTCTCTAGCCATTTCAGAGGCTGATACCTCAGCGTCTAGTTCTACAGCTGTTTCAGAGGGGCCGTCTGAGGATTGTTCTACAGATGGGTCAGGAACGGATTCAGAGACTGGTTCCGAGGCCGGTTCCGAGTCTGCTTCCGTGACTGGCTCAACGAGCGGCTCAGCAATGGCCTCTGTAGCGGACTCTGACTGGGCTGGTTCAGTGGTGGACAGGGACTGGGCCTGGAATATGGGGCCCGGCAGAGGGGCCTCTTTCTCAGTTCCCTCGCCTCCCTCCTCCCTGGCCCCTCCGGTGCTTTCGCTCTCGTTCTCTGAAGGGGGGCAGGTGCTGGTGGGGGTGCACTCTCCCTCCTCACTAGCTGAGTCTCCGGCCGGGGCCTCTGCCCCGTTGGCATCAGCTTCTTCTGCCCCCTCGCTACCCCGTGGCTTCAGGTGGATCCGCTGGTGCCTCACCAGGCTGTGCTTCAGGGTGAAGGTGCGCTCGCACGTCTGGCACTTGTAGGGCCTCTCACCTGAAGAAAAACACAAACATGTACATCATTATTTACACCAGAACAGGGACAGGTAAAACATATCTTTAAAGAAGGTAAAGCTACAACAATAAATGCATAAAGAAATAGCTGATAGTATCAACCAGGGGCGCAACTTTCACTGGGGATGGGAGGAGGGACATGTCCCCCCCACATTCTGAAATTACATTTTTGTCCCCCAGTTTTATAATTGGAATGTGATGCAAAAACGATGCAACAGTGTGCTTTAGGACCATGCAGACGCCTCCGAGCGGTCGGGTAGGCTGTTTGGAGTGCCTATCCGACCGGATAAAAAAAAATATATATACTGCTCAAAAAAATAAAGGGAACACTAAAATAACACATCCTAGATCTGAATGAATGAAATAATCTTATTAAATACTTTTTTCTTTACATAGTTGAATGTGCTGACAACAAAATCACACAAAAATTATCAATGGAAATCAAATTTATCAACCCATGGAGGTCTGGATTTGGAGTCACCCTCAAAATTAAAGTGGAAAACCACACTACAGGCTGATCCAACTTTGATGTAATGTCCTTACAACAAGTCAAAATGAGGCTCAGTAGTGTGTGTGGCCTCCACGTGCCTGTATGACCTCCCTACAACGCCTGGGCATGCTCCTGATAAGGTGGCAGATGGTCTCCTGAGGGATCTCCTCTCAGACCTGGACTAAAGCATCCGCCAACTCCTGGACAGTCTGTGGTGCAATGTGGCGTTGGTGGATGGAGCGAGACATGATGTCCCAGATGCGCTCAATTGGATTCAGGTCTGGGGAACGGGCGGGCCAGTCCATAGCATCAATGCCTTCCTCTTGCAGGAACTGCTGACACACTCCAGCCACATGAGGTCTAGCATTGTCTTGCATTAGGAGGAACCCAGGGCCAACCGCACCAGCATATGGTCTCACAAGGGGTCTGAGGATCTCATCTCGGTACCTAATGGCAGTCAGGCTACCTCTGGCGAGCACATGGAGGCTGTGCGGCCCCCCAAAGAAATGCCACCCCACACCATGACTGACCCACCGCCAAACCGGTCATGCTGGAGGATGTTGCAGGCAGCAGAACGTTCTCCACGGCGTCTCTAGACTCTGTCACATCTGTCACATGTGCTCAGTGTGAACCTGTTTTCATCTGTGAAGAGCACAGGGCGCCAGTGGCGAATTTGCCAATCTTGGTGTTCTCTGGCAAATGCCAAACGTCCTGCACGGTGTTGGGCTGTAAGCACAACCCCCACCTGTGGACGTCGGGCCCTCATACCACCCTCATGGAGTCTGTTTCTGACCATTTGAGCAGACACATGCACATTTGTGGCCTGCTGGGGGTCATTTTGCAGGGCTCTGGCAGTGCTCCTCCTGCTCCTCCTTGCACAAAGGCGGAGGTAGCGGTCCTGCTGCTGGGTTGTTGCCCTCCTACGGCCTCCTCCACGTCTCCTGATGTACTGGCCTGTCTCCTGGTAGCGCCTCCATGCTCTGGACACTACGCTGACAGACACAGCAAACCTTCTTGCCACAGCTCGCATTGATGTATATCAATCGTGTATATCAATGATGTCGCTCTTGCTGCTGGTGACTCTCAGATCCACCTCTACGCAGACGACACCATTTTGTATACATCTGGCCCTTCATTGGACACTGTGTTAACAAACCTCCAAACGAGCTTCAATGCCATACAACAATCCTTCAGTAGCCTCCAACTGCTCTTAAACACTAGTAAAACTAAATGCATGCTTTTCAATCGAACGCTGCTGGCACCCGCCCACCCGACTAGAATCACCACTCTCGACGGGTCTGACCTAGAGTATGTGGACAACTACAAATACCTAGGTGTCTGGTTAGACTGTAAACTCAACTTCCAGACTCACATAAAGAATCTCCAATCCAAAGTTAAATCTAGAATCGGCTTCCTATTTCGCAATAAAGCCTCCTTCACTCATGCTGCCAAACATGCCCTCGTAAAACTGACTATCCTACCGATCCTTGACTTCGGCGATGTAATTTACAAAATAGCCTCCAACACTCTACTCAGCAAATTGGATGTAGTCTATCACAGTGCCATCCGTTTTGTCTCCAAAGCCCCATACACTACCCACCACTGTGACCTGTACGCTCTTGTTGGCTGGTCCTCACTACATGTTCGTCGTCAAACCCACTGGCTCCAGGCCATCTATAAATCACTGCTAGGTAAATCCCCGCCTTATCTTAGCTCATTGGTCACCATAGCAGCACCCACCCGTAGTCTGCGCTCCAGCAGGTATATCTCACTGGTCATTCCCAAAGCCAACACCTCCTTTGGCCGCCATTCCTTCCAGTTCTCTGCTGCCAATGACTGGAACGAATTGCAAAAATCTCTGAAGCTGGAGACTCTTATCTCCCTCAATAACTTTAAGCATCAGTTGTCAGAGCACCTTACCGATCACTGCACCTGTACACAGCCCATCCGAAATTAGCCCACCCAACTACCTCATCCCTATATTGTTATTTATTTTGCTCTTTTGCACCCCAGTATCTCTATTTGCACATAATCTCTTGCACATCTAGCATTCCAGTGTTAATACTATTGTAATTATTCTGCACTATAGCCTATTTATTGCCTTACCTCCATAACTTGCTACATTTGCACACACTGTATATATATTTTCTGTTGTATTTCTGACTTTATGTTTTTTTTACCCCATATGTAACTCTGTTGTTTTTATTGCACTACTTTGCTTTATCTTGGCCAGGTCGCAGTTGTAAATGAGAACCTGTTCTCAACTGGCTTACCTGGTTAAATAAAGGTGAAATAAAAAAATAAAAAATGTGCCATCCTGGATGAGCTGCACTACCTGAGCCACTTGTGTGGGTTGTAGACTCCGTCTCATGCTACCACTAGAGTGAAAGCACCGCCAGCATTCAAAAGTGACCAAAACATCAGCCAGGAAGCATAGGAACTGAGAAGTGGTCTGTGGTCACCACCTGCAAAACCAGTCCTTTATTGGGGGTGTCTTGCTAATTGCCTATAATTTCCACCTGTTGTCTATTCCATTTGCACAACAGCATGTGAAATGTATTGTCAATCAGTGTTGCTTCCTAAGTGTACAGTTTGATTTCACAGAAGTGTGATTGACTTGGAGTTACATTGTGTTGTTTAAGTGTTCCCTTTATTTTTTGAGCAGTATATATATATCTATATACAGTGGGGGAAAAAAGTATTTAGTCAGCCACCAATTGTGCAAGTTCTCCCACTTAAAAAGATGAGAGAGGCCTGTAATTTTCATCATAGGTACACGTCAACTATGACAGACAAAATTAGGAAAAGAAATCCAGAAAATCACATTGTAGGATTTTTAATGAATTAATTTGCAAATTATGGTGGAAAATAAGTATTTGGTCAATAACTAAAGTTTCTCAATACTTTGTTATATACCCTTTGTTGGCAATGACACAGGTCAAACGTTTTCTGTAAGTCTTCACAAGGTTTTCAACACACTGTTGATGGTATTTTGGCCCATTCCTCCATGCAGATCTCCTCTATAGCAGTGATGTTTTGGGGCTGTCGCTGGGCAACACGGACTTTCAACTCCCTCCAAAGATTTTCTATGGGGTTGAGATCTGGAGACTGGCTAGGTCACTCCAGGACCTTGAAATGCTTCTTACGAAGCCACTCCTTCGTTGCCCAGGCGGTGTGTTTGGGATCATTGTCATGCTGAAAGACCCAGCCACGTTTCATCTTCAATGCCCTTGCCGATGGAAGGAGGTTTTCACTCAAAATCTCACGATACATGGCCCCATTCATTCTTTCCTTTACACGGATCAGTCGTCCTGGTTCCTTTGCAGAAAAACAGCCCCAAAGCATGATGTTTCCACCCCCATGCTTCACAGTAGGTATGGTGTTCTTTGGATGCAACTCAGCATTCTTTGTCCTCCAAACACGACGAGTTGAGTTTTTACCAAAAAGTTCTATTTTGGTTTCATCTGACCATATGACATTCTCCCAATCCTCTTCTGGATCATCCAAATGCACTCTAGCAAACTTCAGACGGGCCTGGACATGTACTGGCTTAAGCAGGGGGACACGTCTCGCACTGCAGGATTTGAGTCCCTGGCGGCGTAGTGTGTTACTGATGGTCGGCTTTGTTACTTGGGTCCCAGCTCTCTGCATTCACTAGGTCCCCCCGTGTGGTTCTGGGATTTTTGCTCACCGTTCTTGTGATCATTTTGACCCCACGGGGTGAGATCTTGCGTGGAGCCCCAGATCGAGGGAGATTATCAGTGGTCTTGTATGTCTTCCATTTCCTAATAATTGCTCCCACAGTTGATTTCTTCAAACCAAGCTGCTTACCTATTGCAGATTCAGTCTTCCCAGCCTGGTGCAGGTCTACAATTTTGTTTCTGGGGTCCTTTGACAGCTCTTTGGTCTTGGCCATAGTGGAGTTTGGAGTGTGACTGTTTGAGGTTGTGGACAGGTGTCTTTTATACTGATAACAAGTTCAAACAGGTGCCATTAATACAGGTAACGAGTGGAGGACAGAGGAGCCTCTTAAAGAAGAAGTTACAGGTCTGGTGAGAGCCAGAAATCTTGCTTGTTTGTAGGTGACCAAATACTTATTTTCCACCATAATTTGCAAATAAATTCATTAAAAATCCTACAATGTGATTTTCTGGATTTTTTTTTCTAAATTTGTCTGTCATAGTTGACGTGTACCTATGATGAAAATTACAGGCCTCTCTCATCTTTTTAACTGGGAGAACTTGTACAATTGGTGGCTGACTAAATACTTTTTTCCCCCACTGTATATATCTCTACATATACACAGTCAAAGCTTTGGACACACCTACTCATTCAAGTTTTTATTTATTCAAAACTATTTTCTACATTGTCTTTGTGAGACGCAGTGTAGGTGAACGAATGATCTCCGCATGTGTAGTTCCCACAGTGAAGCATGGAGGAGGAGGTGTGATGGTGTGAGGGTGCTTTGCTGGTGACAGTCTGTGATTTATTTAGAATTCAATGCACACAGCATTCTGCAGTGATACGCCATCCCATCTGGTTTGGGCTTAGTGGGACAATCATTTGTTTTTCCAACAGGACAATGACCCAACACACCTCCAGGCTGTGTAAGGGCTATTTGACCAAGAAGGAGAGTGATGGAGTGCTGCATCAGATGACCTGGTCTCCACAATCCCCCGACCTCAACCCAATTGAGATGGTTTGGGATGAGTTTTACTGCAGAGTGAAGGATAAGCAGCCAACAAGTGCTCAGCATATGTGGGTTCTCCTTCAAGACTGTTGGAAAAGCATTCCAGATGAAGCTGGCTGAGAGAATGCCAAGAGTGTGCAAAGCTGTCATCAAGGCAATATATTTAGATTTGTTTAACACATTTTTGGTTACTACATGATTCCATATGTGTTATTTCATAGTTTTGATGTCTTCACTATTAATCCACAATGTAAAAAAATAAGTAAAAATAAAGAAAAACCCTTGAATGAGTAGGTGTGTTCAAACTTTTGACTGGTACTGTATATATAAAAAAAAACTATATATATATATATATATATATATATATATATATATATATATATATATATATATATATATATATATATATATATATATATACACACACACAGTGGGGAGAACAAGTATTTGATACACTGCCGATTTTGCAGGTTTTCCTACTTACAAAGCATGTAGAGGTCTGTAATTTTTATTATAGGTACACTTCAACTGTGAGGGACGGAATCTAAAACAAAAATCCAGAAAATCACATTGTATGATTTTTAAGTAATTAATTTGCATTTTATTGCATGACATAAGTATTTGATCACCTACCAACCAGTAAGAATTCCGGCTCTCACAGACCTGTTAGTTTTTCTTTAAGAAGCCCTCCTGTTCTCCACTCATTACCTGTATTAACTGCACCTGTTTGAACTCATTACCTGTATAAAAGACACCTGTCCACACACTCAATCAAACAGACTCCAACATCTCCACAATGGCCAAGACCAGAGAGCTGTGTAAGGACAGCAGGGATAAAATTGTAGACCTGCACAAGGCTGGGATGGGCTACAGGACAATAGGCAAGCAGCTTGGTGAGAAGGCAACAACTGTTGGCGCAATTATTAGAAAATGGAAGAACTCCAAGATGACGGTCAATCACCCTCGGTCTGGGGCTCCATGCAAGATCTCACCTCGTGGGGCATCAATGATCATGAGGAAGGTGAGGGATCAGCCCAGAATTACACGGCAGGACCTGGTCAATGACCTGAAGAGAGCTGGGACCACAGTCTCAAAGAAAACCATTAGTAACACACTACGCCGTCATGGATTAAAATCCTGCAGCGCACGCAAGGTCCCCCTGCTCAAGCCAGCGCATGTCCAGGCCCGTCTGAAGTTTGCCAATGACCATCTGGATGATCCAGAGGAGGAATGGGAGAAGGTCATGTGGTCTGATGAGACAAAAATAGAGCTTTTTGGTCTAAACTCCACTCGCCGTGTTTGGAGGAAGAAGAAGGATGAGTACAACCCCAAGAACACCATCCCAACCGTGAAGCATGGAGGTGGAAACATCATTCTTTGGGGATGCTTTTCTGCAAAGGGGACAGGACGACTGCACCGTATTGAGGGGAGGCTGGATGGGGCCATGTATCGCGAGATCTTGGCCAACAACCTCCTTCCCTCAGTAAGAGCATTGAAGATGGGTCGTGGCTGGGTCTTCCAGCATGACAACGACTCGAAACACACAGCCAGGGCAACTAAGGAGTGGCTCCGTAAGAAGCATCTCAAGGTCCTGGAGTGGCCTAGCCAGTCTCCAGACCTGAACCCAATAGAACATCTTTGAAGGGAGCTGAAAGTCCGTATTGCCCAGCAACAGCCCCGAAACCTGAAGGATCTGGAGAAGGTCTGTATGGAGGAGTGGGCCAAAATCCCTGCTGCAGTGTGTGCAAACCTGGTCAAGACCTACAGGAAACGTATGATCTCTGTAATTGCACACAAAGGTTTCTGTACCAAATATTAAGTTATTTTCTGATGTATCAAATACTTATGTCATGCAATAAAATGCAAATTAATTACTTAAAAATCATACAATGTGATTTTCTGGATTTTTGTATTAGATTCCGTCTCTCACAGTTGAAGTGTACCTATGATAAAAATGACAGACCTCTACATGCTTTGTAAGTAGGAAAGCCTGCAAAATCGGCAGTGTATCAAATACTTGTTCTCCCCACTGTACATGCTTTGTAAGTAGGAAAACCTGCAAATTCGACAGTGTATCAAATACTTGTTCTCCCCACTGTGTGTGTGTGTGTATATATATATATATATATATATATATATATATATATATATATATATATATATATATATATATATATATATATATATATATATATATATATATATATATATATATATATATATATATATATATATATATATATGCCCCACCCCCCCCCCACTTTTAAAACCAAAGTTGCGCCCCTGGTATCAACTAGTACCTGTGTGCGAACGCATGTGTCTCGTCAGATCCTGCAGTGACCAGAAGCGTTTGCTGCACACGTTACAGATCTTCTTCCTCTTGTCTGCCTTGCTCCCCGACCCTCTACCCGCCTCTCCTTCAATCTTTGGTTCTGCTGAGCCCCCGTCCTCGTCACTTCTCTCCTCCTTCTTCTCCTCCTCCTCCTCTGAACCGCTGTCCATCACGCTGCCCGCTCCCTCGCTTTCCGGAGCATCCTTCTCTCCCTCCTCCTGATCCTCCTCCAAGGTGGTGGCTGTAGTAGTGTTGGGGAGCTCCTCTGTGGCGGGCCTAATCTCCTCTGTTCCACAAGCCTCTTCGGGGGGTGCACTCTCACACAAGTGTGCCTTCTCGTGGCGAGCCAGGGTGGCGGCGTAGCGGAAGTTTTTCTTGCAGCTCTTGCAGGTGTACTTGGGGGGCTCTTGGTCCTGCTGCTGCTGGGCGTCCGTCACTCTCTCCGGCTCGGCCACCGCTACCACCTTCTCTCCGACCAGAGAGGTCTGGGGCTGCTCGCCTTCCGAAGAGAACTTGAAGTCGATGAGCTTGCTGGCGAAGTTGAGGTCCAAGCTCTTGTTGCTCTGCGAATCGTCGTTGTCGTCATTTTCAATGTTGTTGGGTTGCGGTTCCATCTCCCCTAGCAGCAGCTCAGCAGTGTCTGGTGTTTGGTCTGCGCTGGGCGACTCGGATGCAGAGCTTTTCTGATCGGGGTCCATGCTGCTCAGGTCCAGAGCCTCCCCTGCAGTCTGCTCATTCTCAGAACTCTCTGGAACACACACACAAAATTAACCGGCAAATTACGGATAGATAGGTACAGAATGGTAACCTATAGATCAGACCGTACATTACAGTACATTACAGTACAATACAGTACATTACACTACAGTTTCTTACCAGCACTGTCGTGTGAACCCTCGTCGCCGTCCTTGTTCTTGGACATTTGGCCGTTGCGGCGCAGCGAGCGGTTGGTCACGCCGTGCTTGCGCAGCAGGTGGCGCTCACAGTTGGACTTGGTGGAGAAGAAGGCGTCACATTTGGGACAGGGGAAGGGCTTCTGACCTGTAGCCGACAGCACATTAGAGAAGACTGAACGTCACATTAGAAGTATTAGGGACATGTTGTGGACCCACAGGAAGTTGTAAATATGCTAAATGCAAGCAGTTAGAACCTTTAGAAAACCTGTCAAATTAAGAACCATTTTGTAATTGTTGTATAAGATATACGTTTTCTACATTACTGAACAGTATCTTTCAGGTATCATTGCATTGTTTCAACCAAGCTATTTACGTAGGACTTATTATGAGAGCTGTGTGTTAGGTATTTAGGGAGTTATCCAATCTGTGTGTGTGTGTGTGTGTGTGTTTCCCTATGGCTTACCTGTGTGTGTGAGCATGTGCCTCTGCAGGGAGCTGGCCCAGGGGAAGACCCGGGGACAGAAGGGACAGGTCATCTTCTGCACTGAGTTGGAGTAGGCATTCTTCTTCCCTCCTTTGGACTGGGGCGGCACAGACTGAGGAGGCGACTCTTTCTCCTCCTTCTCCTCTCCCGGGCTCTGTCTCCCCTCGTCCCTCCTTCCAAGCTCCGCCGCCCCCGTCCGCAGGTAGGTGCTGAACTTGTTAGCGTCGGTGGTGGCTAGCATCTTCTCCACGCTGGCAAACTCCCCGCTGGACTCCAGGTCCATGCCGCTGTCTGTGTTCTGCTCAGGCATGGGCACACGGGCAGGTGCCATAGTCTTGTCCTGGCTCACTGGCTTCTTCCTAGTGCGCTTTCTGGATGATCCTTCTAGGGGGACCTCTTCCATCGAGGCTTCAGAGCTGTTGTCGCCCCCAACTAGACGCTCCGGTTCTGTCTGGAGGCCGTTGAGGCCGGCGCCAGCCTTTATATCCGGCGTGGGCTCCCTCTTGAGCAAGTCTGGAGCCGTTGAGACGGAGGAGATGATCTGGGCGATGGAAGCCAGAGGAGGAATCTCTTTCAGGGAGGAGGAAGAAGAGGTCGGTTTGGGCAGCAGGGGCTTGAGACGGAGCGCCCGGCCTGTGCCAGTAGGGGTGCTAATGAGCAGTGTAGAGTGGGTCACTGGGGGGAGCTGGTAAGAGCCAGACTGGGCGGTCTTCAGCTTCTCCTCATAGCTCTTGTCCAGCTGAAGAGCCTGGGCTAAGGCGAGGTGGTCCAGTAAGCTGGGGAAGGGCAGCTCCTTTTTGATCTCTCGGCGCTCCACGCTCACCGGGTCAACAGTGGTGGCGTCTCTCTTCAGCCTCTTGTTAGGGTTCTTGGGGATGGACAGGTCAATAGGTTCCATGGAGCAGTCGTAGGCTGCCGGGCTGACCGTCTCCAGTTTGATCCCAGGAGAACCGGCTAGGCTCCCTGCACCGCTGCTGGTCCCACCCACCCCCCGGCTCTTGTTGGAGAAGTCCAAGGGCTGATCCGAGTCACCAGAGGAGGAGTAGATGCTGAGATCCTCCACCTTGACCGGCTGCAGGGTGGCAGTGGGGGTGGGCGTGAGGCCGTTGAGAGCCAGAGGGCTGCTGGGGCTGGCCCTGGAGGTGGTGGCTGTGATGGCGGGGAGAAGGGTGGCGATGTGCTCCTCGATCTCCCGCTCCTGCACCTCGGGGTGCTGCTTGAGCATGTGGTGGATGCAGTTCCTCTTGGCCAGGAAAGCCGCCCCGCAGCGCCGGCACTCAAAGGGCTTGCGCTGGCAGCCGTTGTGGGTGCGCAGGTGGATCTGGAGAGCCCGGTAGGTCTTTAGCTCCTCACCACAAAAGCGGCAGGCAGTGTCGCCGGCGGAAGCCTGCTCCAAGGGATCCTGGGTGGTGGTCGACGAGACATACTTGATGTTCTTCTCGATCTCTTTCCTCGTGTTCTTCATGTGCTTCTTGCGCAGGTGGCGCTCACAGTTGGCCTTGACGGTGAAAGGGTAGTGGCAGACGCGGCAGACGTAGGGGCGCTCGCCGCTGTGTGTGCGCAGGTGGCGGATAAGGGTGGCCTTGTCGGGCGCCACGTAGTCACAGATGTTGCACTGGTGCGGCAGGATGCCCAGGTGGAAGCGCATGTGCGCCTGCAGCACCCCGGAGTAAACAAACACCTGGTCGCAGAAGCGGCAGGGGTAGGAGGCCTTGACGCCCCCGCGGTTGGCACCCCCTGCCCCCTTCTTCCCCCTGGCCGCCTGGCCCTCCTCTTGTTTGATCTGCAGCTCTGTCGAGTCGTTGGGCACATGGGCGTCGCCCATGCAGTCCGCCTCCATCTGCATCTTCTCCAGGGAGGCCTGGCTGCCCGAGGAAGAGGAGGACGATGACGACGACGATGAAGATGACGAAGATTCTCTGGGCATCTTGAGCAGCTGGCTGGCCGGCGGGGGCAGGCTGGGGCTGATGCAGCCCAAGGAGGCCTGCTGGGTGCTCTGGAGCGGCGGAGGCGTGGAGGCAGCCAGGCTGGAGCGCGGTGCCACCATGGGCTTTGGCTTCAGTGGGGGCATGGGCTTGCAGCCGGCTGCCTGGCCCTGGCCGGACACTCCCCAGTGGGGAGCCTTGGCCAGGGGCGGCAGGAGGCCCATCTGACCGGGGGCGGCCGAGGTCACCTTCAGGATCTGCTGGATGTCAGCCAGCTCCATCAGGCCAGACTCGCCAAACACAGGCTTGACCGAAGCACCACCGCCCGGGTGGAAGAGGAAGCCTGTGGGTAAGGGCTGCAGGGAGAGCAGGCTGAGGGCTTCCCTCTGGGACAGGCCCTGCAGGGACGAGGCCAGGGACGAGGCCGCCACCAAGCCCAGGCCGCCGAGGAAACCCGCAGCCGCAGAATCCGCCTCCTGTGGCTGGGTGGAGGCCGGAGGCTCCACTTGGATGACCCGGATGCTGTCCAGCTGGGCTTGCTGGACCTCATCCGCCGAAGGCTGAACCTTGACCTGGGAGATGTGCTGCAGACCCAGGGACTCCAGGAAGCTGGCCTGCTGAGGGGCCAGGGTTGCTGGCTTCTCCTGGGCGCCCCCTGTGGGTGACGG
Organism: Coregonus lavaretus; assembly: GCF_964263955.1. Classification (NCBI taxonomy): domain Eukaryota; kingdom Metazoa; phylum Chordata; class Actinopteri; order Salmoniformes; family Salmonidae; genus Coregonus; species Coregonus lavaretus. The sequence continues at coordinate 9,720,176 of NC_140021.1, forward strand.
CTGCTGCTGCTGATGCATGGTGCAGGTCTTCTTGTGCAGGTCCAGGGCCGAGTGCAGGGGGAATCCTTTGTCGCATGCTTCACACACGAAGCGGTGGAACTTGCTGGTGCACCGGCGGAGGTTGGTCTCACACCATACCTGTTGGAGAGACAGATAGGGGGTTAGAGTGTGGAAGAGTAGACTGATATCTCGTGTGATAGATGACCAACATACTACCAGTATCAGTTTCATAATCATAATAATGTGTGGTATCAGTATCAGTAGCATTGTGAGCATTAGCAACATTATTTTGTCCATCATTTCTCCTCTGACCTGGGCGATGTGAGGAAACTTGCAGCAGGAGAAGTCGATGAAGGCCAGGTCGTTGAAGCCAGAGGGGATGGAGGGGTTGTTCTGGATGAAGGGCCGTCCGCCGTGGTCTGTGGGCAGCTGCTTGTGGATGCCAGCATTGTGCCGCAGAAGGCCGCGATGGGTCCGGAAGGAGAGGCAGCACAGGTCACACCTAGAGACAAGACATAGAGAGATGATATATTTAAGCAATAAGGCCCGGGGGGGTGTGGTATATGGCCAATATACCACGGCTAAGGGCTGTTCTTATGCACAACGCAACGCGGAGTGCCTGGATACAGGCCTTAGCCGTGGTATATTGGCCATATACCACAAACCCCAGAGGTGCCTTATTACTATTATAAACTAGTTACCAATGTAATTAGAGCAGTAAAAATAAATGTTTTGTCATACCAGGGTATACAGTCTGATATACCACGGCTGTCAGCCAATGAGCATTCAGGGCTCGAACCACCCAGTTTATAAAAGATGATATACAGTTGAAGTCGGAAGATTACATACACTTAGGTTGGAGTCATTAAAACTAGTTTTTCAACCACTCCACACATTTCTTGTTAACAAACTATAGTTTTGGCAAGTCGGTTAGGACATCTACTTTGTGTATGACACAAGTCATTTTTCCAACAATTGTTTACAGACTGATTATTTCACTTATAATTCACTGTATCACAATTCCAGTGGGTCAGAAGTTTACATACACTAAGTTGACTGTGCCTTTAAACTGCTTGGAAAATTCCAGAAAATGATGTCATGCTAATTGACATCATTTGAGTCAATTGGAGGTGTACCTGTGGATGTATTTCAAGGCCTACCTTCACACTCAGTGCCTCTTTGCTTGACAAATCAAAATAAATCAGCCAAAACCTATGAAAAAAAATTTTAGACCTCCACAAGTCTGGTTCATCCTTGGGAGCAATTTCCAAACGCCTGAAGGTACCACGTTCATCTGTACAAACAATAGTACGCAAGTATAAACACCATGGGACCACGCAGCCGTCATACCGCTCAGGAAGGAGACACGTTCTGTCTCCTAGAGATGAACATTCTTTGGTGCGAAAAGTACAAATCAATCCCAGAACAACAGCAAAGGACCTTGTGAAGATGCTGGAGGAAACAGGTACAAAAGTATTTATATCCACAGTAATACGAGTCCGATATCGACATAACCTGAAAGGCCGCTCAGCAAGGAAGAAGCCACTGCTCCAAAACCGCCATAAAAAAGCCAGACTATGGTTTGCAATTGCACATGGGGACAAAGATCGTACTTTTTGGAGAAATGTGCTCTGGTCTGATGAAACAAAAATAGAACTGTTTGGCCATAATGACCATTGTAATGTTTGGAGGAAAAGGGGGGTGGCTTGCAAGCCGAAGAATACCATCCCAACTGTGAAGCACGGGGGTGGCAGCATCATGCTGTGGGGGTGCTTTGCTGCAGGAGGGACTGGTTCACTTCACAAAATAGATGGCATCATGAGGAAGGAAAATTATGTGGATATATTGAAGCAACATCTCAAGACATCAGTCAGGAAGTTAAAGCTTGGTCGCAAATGGGTCTTCCAAATGGACAATGACCCCAAGCATACTTCCAAAGTTGTGGCAAAATGGCTTAAGGATAACAAAGGTATTGGAGTGGCCATCACAAAGCCCTGACCTCAATCCTATAGAAAATGTGTGGGCAGAACTGAAAAAACATGTGCGAGCAAGGAGGCCTACAAACCTGTCTAAGTTACACCAGCTCTGTCAGGAGTAATGGGCCAGAATTCACCCAACTTATTGTGGGAAGCTTGTGGATGGCTACCCGAAACGTTTGACCCAAGTTAAACAATTTAAAGGCAATGCTACCAAATACTAATTGAGTGTATGTAAACTTCTGACCCACTGGGAATGTGATGAAAGAAATAAAAGCTGAAATAAATCATTCTCTCTACTATTATTCTGACATTTCACAGTCTTAAAATAAAGTGGTGATCCTAACTGACCTAAGACAGGGAAGGATTAAATGTCAGGAATTGTGAAAAACTGAGTTTAAATGTATTTGGCTAAGGAGTATGTAAACTTCCGACTTCAACTGTATAATTACTGTGATTTGTTGTTGTTGTTTTTACTGTACTCTTGCTGTACTTTTACTCTTGTAGTGCTGCATTGTAGTCTGGTGCAAGAAACACAGTTTATAAATCAAATAGTTTGTGTGGATAACCACCAGCGTGGCCTGTGGCAGTGCTGGCCTGGGCCTCGTTAGGCGCTGAGAGGGACAGCTGCTCAGTGTCTCCCACGGCCAGCCCTCTTATCAGCCACCGTGTGGCGAGGTGTCCAACGGGATTACACACAGCTTTATCAGGGCGTGTGTACGGAGACGCACACACCTAATGAAGGACCAAATGTGTCTGAGCGCCTCATGGCCCACCTTCATCCCTGCCTAGACTCACCTCCCCCATCCCACTCACCCAGCCCTCCCCCCCATCCCACTCACCCAGCCCCCCTCAGCCCATTCACCCAGCCCCCCTCAGCCCATTCACCCAGACCCCCTCAGCCCATTCACCCAGCCCCCCTCAGCCCATTCACCCAGCCCCCCTCAGCCCATTCACCCAGCCCCCCTCAGCCCATTCACCCAGCCCCCCTCAGCCCACTCACCCACCCCTCCCTCAGCCCACTCACCCACCCCTCCCTCAGCCCACTCACCCACCCCTCCCTCAGCCCACTCACCCAGCCCCCCTCAACCCAGTCTCTCATCCTCTCATCCCTCCCCTGTGGTTTCACACCTGTGTGCCTGCTACTGTGGGTGTGTGGACGTAACCCTGGGTACACATTCATTGTGTGTGCCTGTGTGTGAGAAAATATTGTGTGTGTGTGTGTATGTGTGTGTGTATGTGTGTGCGCCTGTGGGAAAGTCTGTGTGTGTGTTTTCTGTCTCACACACAGGTCTGCAAGAGCCGTCTAATAGCACAGAGTTTGGCTCAAGCCCAGAGAATTACCCTCCTCCACTGGAATGGAGGCGCTGCCACTACACGTCGCTGCAAGCCGAATGCGTCGTTTCTCAGCTTCTTAGAAACCGTGTACACAGAGGTACCCAAGCCAGCCAGTGCAGCCATATCCTCTTAACTGGCCGTCTCAACCTTTGTGATTAACTGGGATTAGGGCTAAATTTGCAGCACTTACTACAATAATGAGATTGCTGCCCAACTCAACTACAGAAAGGCTGCATCTGTCTTCTTTTCAGTTCAGATAAATACATTCCTGTGTGTGAGTTATGTGCGGCTAGCCAGTCAACCCAAATTGGGGTTGGAGTTGAGTCGCTATGGTGATCTGGAGATTGTGATGTCTCCATGGAAACGGCTCCACCCCCCCCTTCCGTTGTCCAGCTGACCACGTCCCAACGCTTCCCCTCTGTGACTCATTAAACCACCCCCTCACCCCCACTCCTCCATCCCTGGTCCCTCCATCCCTCCCTTTCTGGGGAGAGCCTCCCTGCTGACTCCACACTTTTTAGCCCTCAGGGCCTTGCACCACAGCATCAGTGCCCCGAAGTGAATGTCTTCCCAATGAGGAACAGGCCAACGAGACGGGCTTTAACAGTGTGATGGACAGAGACCACCAGGTGTATTTTACCAGGGTAGAGGGAGGACAGAGGTAATTCGGTCTGTGACCCTAGCATTGACCCCTGACCCTGGTGGGCTTTATGACCACTACTGTCACCCTCATTTTAAATTGTTTTATTAGCCTGTTCCGTTGTTGACACAGGCCTTTTAGTTGCTATGGCAGCATAATTTAGACAGAGCCAGAATGGATTTTGGGATTTATCACCCCACACTCTATTATCAATTCTAACTGTTGATTTGATTGTCACCAAAATACACTATATATACAAAAGTATGTGGACACCCTTCCGCTCTTGCTGCTCGTGACTCTCAGATCCACCTCTATGCAGACGACACCATTTTGTATACATCTGGCCCTTCATTGGACACTGTGTTAACAAACCTCCAAACGAGCTTCAACGCCATACAACACTCCTTCCATGGCCTCCAACTGCTCTTAAACGCTAGTAAAACTAAATGTATGCTCTTCAATCGAACGCTGCTTGCACCTGCCCGCCCGACTAGAATCACTACTCTCAGCGGGTCTGACTTAGAATATGTGGACAACTACAAATACCTAGGTGTCTGGTTAGACCATAAACTCTCCTTCCAGACTCACATTAAGCATCTCCAATCCAAAGTTAAATCTAGAATCGGCTTCCTATTTCGCAACAAAGCCTCCTTCACTCATGCTGCCAAACATGCCCTCGTAAAACGGACTATCCTACCAATCCTTGACTTCGGCGATGTCATTTACAAAATAGCTTCCAACACTCTACTCTGCAAATTGGATGTAGTCTATCACAGTGCCATCCGTTTTGTCACCAAAGCCCCATATACTACCCACCATTGTGACCTGTATGCTCTCGTTGGCTGGCCCTCACTACATATTCGTTGCCAAACCCACTGGCTCCAGGTCATCTATAAATCACTTCTAGGCAAATCCCCGCCTTATCTTAGATCATTGGTCACCATAGCAACACCCACCCGTAGTATGCGTTCCAACAGGTATATCTCACTGGTCATCCCCAAAGCCAACACCTCCTTTGGCCACCATTCCTTCCAGTTCTCTGCTGCAATTGACTGGAACGAACTGCAAAAATCTCTGAAGCTGGAGACACTTATCTCCCTCACTAACTTTAAGCATCAGTTGTCAGAGCAGCTTACCGATCACTGCACCTGTACACAGCCCATCTGTAATTAGCCCACCCAACTACCTCATCCCCATATTGTTATTTACATTGTTATTTATTTTACTCATTTGCACCCCAGTATCTCTATTTGCACATCATCTTCTGCACATCTATCACTCCAGTGTAGATTATTTTGCACTATGGCCTATTTATTGCCTTACCTCCATAACTTACTACATTTGCACACACTGTATATAGATTTTCTATTGTGTTATCGACTGTACGTTTTGTTTATTCCATAAGTTACTCTGTGTTGTTGTTGTTTTTAATCGCACTGCTTTGCTTTATATTGGCTAGGTCGCAGTTGTAAATGAGAACTTGTTCTCAACTGGCTTACCTGGTTAAATAAAGGTGAAATAAAAAAATACAAAATAAAATTAGTGGATTCGGCTATTTCAGCCACACCCGTTGCTGACAGGTCTATATAATCGAGCACACAGCCATGCAATCTCCATAGACAAACATTGGCAGTAGAATGGCCTTACTGAGAGCTCAGTGACTTTCAACGTGGCACCGTCATAGGATACCACCTTTCCAACAAGTCAGTTCGTCAAATTTCTGCCCTGCTAGAGCTGATCCGGTCAACTGTAAGGGCAGTTATTGTGAAGTGGAAACGTCTAGGAGCAACAACGGCTCAGCTGCGAAGTGGTAGGCCAAACAAGCTCACAGAACGCAGAACGGGACCGCCGAGTGCTGATGCGCGTAAAAATTGTCTGTCCTCAGTTGCAACCCTCACTACAGAGTTCCAAACAGCCTCTGGAAGCAACGTCAGCACAAGAACTGTTCGTCGGGAGCTTCATGAAATGTGTTTCCATGGCCGAGCAGCTGCACACAAGCCTAAGATCACCATGTGCAATGCCAAGCGTCGGCTGGAGTGGTGTAAAGCTCGCCGCCATTGGACTCTGGAGCAGTGGAAATGCGTTCTCTGGAGTGATGAATCACGCTTCACCACCTGGCAGTCCAACTGAAGAATCTGGGTTTGGCGGATACCAGGAGAAAGCTACCTGCCCGAATGCATAGTACCAACTGTAAAGTTTGGTGGAGGCTGTTTTTCATGGTTCGGGCTAGGCCCCTTAGTTCCAGTGAAGGGAAATCTTAACGCTACAGCATACAATTACATTCTAGACAATTCTGTGCTTCCAACTTTGTGGCAACAGTTTGGGGAAGGCCCTTTCCTGTTTCAGCATGACAATGACCCCGTGCACAAAGCGAGGTCCATACAGAAATGGTTTGTCGAGATTGGTGTGGAAGAACTTAACTGGCCTGCACAGAGCCCTGACCTCAACCCCATCGAACACCTTTTGGATGAATTGGAACACCGACTGCGAGCCAGGCCTAATCGCCCAACATCAATGCCCGACCTCACTAATGCTCTTGTGGCTGAATGGAAGCAAGTCCCCACAGCAATGTTCCAACATCTTGTGGAAAGCCTTCCCAGAAGAGTGGAGGCTGTTATAGCAGCAAAGGGGGGACCAACTCCATATTAATGCCCATGATTTTGGAATGAGATGTTCAACGAACAGGTGTCCACATACTTTTGTTCATGTACTATATCAATTGATTAACTCTGTGACATATCAGCTACATGTTGAGAGTTGTATTGCATTTATGCCATCAATGTAATTCCTGTGTGTGTGTGTGTATGTGTGTGTTTGTATGTATGTGTGTGTTTGTATGTGTGTGCGTGTGTGTGTGTGTGTGTGCGGCTCCAGTACCTGAGCGTGGTGTCGGGGTGTGTGTCCATGTGGACTTCCAGGTCGTACTTGCAGCCAAAGGTGTTGAAGCAGATAGGACACGGCAACACATCATCATCCCCCTGGCCTGAACCCAACTCCTCCAACACAGTCTCCTCCAGCACCTGGACACACACACACACACACACACACACACACACACACACACACACACACACACACACACACACACACACACACACACACACACACACAGGTAACAATATGAATGACTTAACTGGAAATATATTGTGGTGGAGTAGAGGAGATGTGTGTGCATGCGTGCACACATTTGACAGTGTGTGTGTGTGTGCGTTACCTTTTTGTTGGCCGGTTCATTGCCTCGCTCCTTGTCCTCGTCCATGGCTGACCTCCTCTTGGCAGAGGGGCGGCGTCTCTTGGTGGGCGAGGGGGGGCTGATGGGAACGACGCCGGCCGGGTCTTTGTCATGGATCTTCATATGTCTGCAGGGAGGAGAGAGAGACAGGAAAAGACGTCAGAACAGAACACAGGACAACACAAGGAGCCAGGTCCCAGATCAGTTTGTGCTTTAGCCTACTTCATTGTCATTGGCAAGGTAAACGTTTGACAATTCAATTCGGAGTTGACAGGAGAGCAGAAAAAGACTGGCACCCAGGTTACAACTCCTATGGTCGTTGAGGAAAAGTTAGCTGGCTAACTCAGTGATCGTGCTTCATAACATGCTTGTAGTATCCTCAAAACAAAATGCTGGATTGATGTACACCGCTGATTTCATTGCCAGTACTTTACAGCGAGCCTCAGATCTACTGAAGAGACAGTGTGGAGGGTTGCCAGATTAGGAAGCTGGGCTCAATAATGAGTAATCTCCTGGGAATGTTGGTGGGTAGGGAATCCCTGTAGAATCCCAAAGGGAACGGGAACAGAGGCGCACACACACACACACTTGGGAGGAGGGCAGAACGATGGTAATATTCTGTAAATTGCTCCAATTATATAATTATATAATATGCCATTTAGCAGACGCTTTTATCCAAAGCCACTTACAGTCATGCGTGCATACATTTTTACATCTAGCCAACTCAGCATGCCCATATAAGGGCCTAACTCCGGGCCAGGGAAAAGGGCCATGAGGGTACCATCAAGGGCAGTAATCTCCATCACAGTAATGACAGCTTCAGTGGAGCCCTTTCCATATTATATACTGAACAAAAACAGAAACGCAACATGCAACAATTTCAAAGATTTTACTGAGTTCCAGTTCATATAAAAGGAAATCAGTCAATTGAAATAAATAAATTAGGCCCTAATCTATGGATTTCACATGACTGGGCAGGGGTGCAGCCATGGGTGGTCCTTGGAGGGCATAGGCCCACCCACTTGGCAGCCAGGCCCACCCACTGGGGAGCCAGGCCCAGCAAATCAGAATGAGTTTTTCCCCACAAAAGGGCTTTATTACAGACAGAAATACTCCTCAGCACCCCCCCTCAGACAATCCCTTAGGTGAAGAAGCCGGATGTGCAGGTCCTGGGCTGGCGTGGTTACACGTGGTCTGCGGTTGTGATGCCGGTTGGACGTACTGCCAAATTCTATAAAACGACGTTGGACGCAGCTTATGGTAGAGAAATTAACATAAAATTATCTGGCAACAGCTCTGGTGGACATTCCTGCAGTCAGCGTGCCAATTGCACGCTCCCTCAAAACTTGAGACATCTATGGCATTGTGTTGTGTGACAAAACTGCACATTTTAAAGTGGCCTTTTATTGTCCCCAGCACAAGGTGCCCCTGTGTAATAATCATGCTGATTAATCAGCTTCTTGATATGCCACACATGTCAGGTGGATGGATTATCTTGGCAAAGGAGAACTAACAGGGATATATACAAATTTGGGCACAAAATTAGAGAGAAATAAGCTTTTTGTGCATATGGAACATTTCTTTTTTTTTTTTTTTCAGCTCATGAACATGGGACCAACACATGTTGCGTTTATATTTTTGTTCAGTATATATCACATTTGCCTTCTCTAGTAACGTTTACAGGGGTAGTTAAGCTATTTATTTTTCTATTTGTGGCATTCAGATATAGTTATACAGTTGGACATAGATGATGTTTATTTGTACTGTCGTGGAGCCTGTTTAGACAGAGGGTGTCCTCTGCTGCTAACTTCCCTCCTCCGACACCACTTCACTACAAAACATTTCAGCTGTCGGGCTATGTCACATGGAAGAGACAGGGGGAGGGAGCGAAGAGAAGGAGAGAGACAAGGAGGGGTGTACAGAGAGAGAAATGGGGAGGCAGACAAACGAAAGGATAGAGATAGCGAGATGGTAAGATATTACAAAAGCGAGAGAAAGAGAAGAGAGGAGATAATGTCACACAGGAGTTCTAAAAGGGAGAGGCCTGACTATCAGGACAGGAAGTCATGTTATCTATGGGGGAAGGGGGAAGGACGGGGGAGGAGAAGGCAGAGTGGGTAGAGAGGGAGGAGGAGGAGGGGACAATGTATAGTTGGGGGATGGGGATTGAGGCAAAGGGAAAACTGTTAGCTAACTTCATCAAGGTGAATGTGATGAATGTGTTCTTCGGAAGCTGATTACACTAGTTTAAACTTTGAGAGGGGGTCAAAGATAACGGCAGCGCTAGGAGAAGACTGATGAATTGGGTGGGTTGCTAAACCATACAGGAGTTGTCGTCGTCCCCTTCCACCCTCCCTACTCTGTCTGGTGAAAGGTCAAATGCCATCGGTTGATTTAAGGAAATGTGTGTGTGTGTGTGAAGGGAGGGGGACAGGAGGACTAAGACCCTGGCAAACACATCAGCACATCCCTGACGGGCCTAGTCCACAGAGTCCTGCATCAGCACATCCCTGACGGGCCTAGTCCACAGAGTCCTGCATCAGCACATCCCTGACGGGCCTAGTCCACAGAGTCCTGCATCAGCACATCCCTGACGGGCCTAGTCCACAGAGTCCTGCATCAGCACATCCCTGACGGGCCTAGTCCACAGAGTCCTGCATCAGCACATCCCTGACGGGCCTAGTCCACAGAGTCCTGCATCAGCACATCCCTGACGGGCCTAGTCCACAGAGTCCTGCATCAGCACATCCCTGACGGGCCTAGTCCACAGAGTCCTGCATCAGCACATCCCTGACGGGCCTAGTCCACAGAGTCCCACATCAGCACATCCCTGACGGGCCTAGTCCACAGAGTCCTACATCAGCACATCCCTGACGGGCCTAGTCCACAGAGTCCTACATCAGCACATCCCTGACGGGCCTAGTCCACAGAGTCCTGCATCAGTAGCCAGTCATAGGGCCTCAGTGTGTGGGCTAACATTTCAGTGTGTGGGCTAACATTTCAGTGTGTGTGCTAACATTTCAGTGTGTGGGCTAACATTTCAGTGTGTGGGCTAACATTTCAGTGTGTGGGCTAACATTTCAGTGTGTGGGCTAACATTTCAGTGTGTGGGCTAACATTTCAGTGGGTGGGCTAACATTTCAGTGGGTGGGCTAACATTTCAGTGGGTGGGCTATCATTTCAGTATGTGGGCTATCATTTCGATGTGTGGGCTAACATTTCAGTGTGTGGGCTAACATTTCAGTGTGTGGGCTAACATTTCAGTGTGTGGGCTAACATTTCAGTGTGTGGGCTAACATTTCAGTGGGTGGGCTAACATTTCAGTGGGTGGGCTAACATTTCAGTGGGTGGGCTAACATTTCAGTGGGTGGGCTATCATTTCAGTATGTGGGCTATCATTTCGATGTGTGGGCTAACATTTCAGTGTGTGGGCTAACATTTCAGTGTGTGGGCTAACATTTCAGTGTGTGGGCTAACATTTCAGTGTGTGGGCTAACATTTCAGTGGGTGGGCTAACATTTCAGTGGGTGGGCTAACATTTCAGTATGTGGGCTATCATTTCGATGTGTGGGCTAACATTTCAGTGTGTGGGCTAACATTTCAGTGTGTGGGCTAACATTTCAGTGTGTGGGCTAACATTTCAGTGTGTGGGCTAACATTTCAGTGTGTGGGCTAACATTTCAGTGTGTGGGCTAACATTTCAGTGGGTGGGCTATCATTTCAGTATGTGGGCTATCATTTCGATGTGTGGGCTAACATTTCAGTGTGTGGGCTAACATTTCAGTGTGTGGGCTAACATTTCAGTGGGTGGGCTAACATTTCAGTGGGTGGGCTAACATTTCAGTGGGTGGGCTAACATTTCAGTGGGTGGGCTATCATTTCAGTATGTGGGCTATCATTTCGATGTGTGGGCTAACATTTCAGTGTGTGGGCTAACATTTCAGTGTGTGGGCTAACATTTCAGTGTGTGGGCTAACATTTCAGTGTGTGGGCTAACATTTCAGTGTGTGGGCTAACATTTCAGTGGGTGGGCTAACATTTCAGTGGGTGGGCTAACATTTCAGTATGTGGGCTATCATTTCGATGTGTGGGCTAACATTTCAGTGTGTGGGCTAACATTTCAGTGTGTGGGCTAACATTTCAGTGTGTGGGCTAACATTTCAGTGTGTGGGCTAACATTTCAGTGTGTGGGCTAACATTTCAGTGGGTGGGCTAACATTTCAGTGGGTGGGCTATCATTTCAGTATGTGGGCTATCATTTCGATGTGTGGGCTAACATTTCAGTGTGTGGGCTAACATTTCAGTGTGTGGGCTAACATTTCAGTGTGTGGGCTAACATTTCAGTGGGTGGGCTATCATTTCAGTATGTGGGCTATCATTTCGATGTGTGGGCTAACATTTCAGTGTGTGGGCTAACATTTCAGTGTGTGGGCTAACATTTCAGTGTGTGGGCTAACATTTCAGTGTGTGGGCTAACATTTCAGTGTGTGGGCTAACATTTCAGTGTGTGTGCTAACATTTCAGTGTGTGTGCTAATATTTCAGTGTGTGTGCTAACATTTCAGTGTGTGTGCTAACGGTGTACCCATACTTGTGTGTTGGCAAGTTGCTGCTAGAATAAGTCTGCTTGAATAAAGATGGGTGCATGATTGTGCAATTGTGTGGGCAAACTTGTTTGTGAGTAACTTTGATAGTGTGTGTGCATGGATATGTGATATAGCTATGTCTGTGTATAAGTATGTTTGCGTAAGTGTGACTGCGTACGTCTGTGTGTGTGCCCGTGTCAATAAGTGTGTTTGTCTGTGTAAAACTGTGCGCGTGTGTGTGTGTGTTCACCAGCATCAGAGAGGAAAGGTCAGCCAGCGCTGGATAGGCAGCACAGGTCTCAGCTTTCATTCTGCAGCCAGTGCCTGGGCTATAAATAGCAGGCAGGCAGCAAGCTGGCCGCCCATGTGGGGACCTGACAGGCAGCAGCCGCATCCACCTGGACTCTGACCCCCGGCCACAGCCAATCCTGAGATAACTAAGCTGCTATGTCAGTACATCGTGATTGGGTGAAGCCAACTTGTCTTTGTGTCACCTCAGCCACCCTCCTCAATTCACCTGTCCTGCCTACAAAACATTTCCACATTGTCTATCGAGTTGGTTGATGGTTTGATCCGCACCTGCAGGTATCATGTGACAAAATACCTTGTTATCTATGCTGGAAGATGTTTTATTTATTTTTCAAATAAAATATCTAAAGAAATTTGCAATTTGCATTAATCATCAGGATATTCTAGTACATTGAGGAGGCACTCAGACCTCTGAAACAGCTCATATTATATCAAGCGTAAAAACACACCACTTTATCAAGAAGCTATCCACCAAAGACAGACCAAAACAAATCTATTCTTTCAATATAATTTATAGTGTTCTAATGGGAAAAAAAGAGAGAGCGACAGAGACAGAAGAAGAAAGAGAGAACTCGTCAGACTAACAGCGGGGGTTGATGATTCAACAGGTCTCTTCTCATCCAAAATGAAAGATTCCACTGCACCAGCACAGAGTGTGGGCAGGGGGTGCTGTAGAGTCAAAATGCTGCTCCCTGCTCTTGTGCAATGTCACACCAAGGGCATTCCTCTTTACCGTTGCAACTTCTCTCTCCTTCTCTTCTCTACTACCACACTTTACTGTCCTGTAAAGTTAAAGCAAATAAAAGCGCACCATCCACTACTCACTGGCTCAGTCTATTCACCAGGCCCTTAACAGGGTTGGGATGCATCACCTTGGCAACAGGCTCACAACAGCAGGCCCCATTTCATTTGATGCTCTGGCAACAAAATGGCTGCTCCACTGCCAGCCATATGGACAGCTCCACCACATCAGGCCAGGGCTGGATGGATTCAGTACCGTGGAACATTCACAAGGAAGGTCGCAGATAGAAATAGAATGAATAGAGCCCACTCGATCTCAGTGTGCTTTGAGTTTCTTACCCCAAAGCATTGCTTCTTTTTTGGGGTGGAGAGAAAATGCTAAATGGAATGATGAAAAAGAACATGAATATGCAAAGAAACAACTTAGTATCGCTTTGTATTCTCTAAACAGAATTCAGCTGCATCCTTTGACACTAGAGAGCACTGAGCTACAGTGAGTAACCAACCGACATCGCTCGTCCATATGTGTATATATTCTTAATTCATTCCTTACTTAGATTTTGTGTATTGGGTATTTGTTGTGAAATTGTTAGATAGTGCAGACAAGTAATATCGGAGCTACAAGCATTTCGCTACACCCGCAATAACATCTGCTAAACACGTGTATGTGACCAATAACATTTTATTTTATTTTATTTGACACAAACTCCTTTCTGACACAGTCATTTTCTCTCAGATTGAGCCGAACTACACTCATTGTTTCCTGCCCACACCTCTTCATTCCATGCGCATGAGAAAGCTCCACCCACCAAGCAGGCAGACTACTGTCCTGGTGCATCCCTATCATGCAGACAGCAGACTTCAACATCCAAACATTTAGATTTCACAACAACAATACTTTATCAGGATAACTTAACTAACCGTGCAGCAGGACAACTTCAAAACCTTATGTTGTAGGGCAGGCCAACTCAATGGAATGGGGCTTCTCACATCGGCACATCACATTCAAACCTCAAGTCCCCAATTCTAGTCAATTCAGTCAATTCTAGTCAATTCAGTCAAACCAGTCAAACCAGTCAATTCAGTCAATTCTAGTCAATTCAGTCAAGCATGCTGGGAGCAGATACCCCAACAGTTGTCGGGTGTGTCTGTGTGTGTGTTGAAGTGGGGAGGGGGGGGGGCAACGTCATCTTCCACTTCCTGTGTTCTGCTCTGCCTAAACAGCAGCAACACACACACACACACCTTACCGACAGCATCCCAACCCCTGATAACGCCCATACATTTATCTCTGTGCCACAGTCCTCCAAACTCGTAACCCCTCACCCCCTCCATGTAAATGGCCTGACAAACGTTAGCTAGAAGATAGGGGGTATAAGCATCAGGCAGGAGCTTGAAAAGTCAATGGGTTCTTTCCTTCATTCAACCCCCTTTTCTCCTCAAGGTCTTGTTGACCATTGGCATGTATGTACCAGACAGACAAAATGATGCCCGCTGAATTCTGTCTGAATTCAAGATTAATCTGTATTCTTAGTCATTTCTGGTAAAAAAAAAGAAGAAAATGTATAATAAAGGAAAATAACCTGGCACCACTGAGGGCGAGGGTCTTTGCGACTGTACTGTGCGATGATTGGCTTTGTATTTATGTGTATTGTGTTTTTATTTGAGGCATTCAGATGTTTTTTTGGAGAGAAAAAAACAACGCTTTCCCTCTGGGATTTTTTTTATTACAGATTATCGTGTTTTATATCAACTGCTAGGCTATTCTAAAGGGCACATTGGCATTTAGCGACAGGTGCTAACGCTGGGATTTGTGCTGGGTTTGAGTGGTGTTGCTGTCATACCTGGGTAGGGTATCGTTTACAGAGATGCTTAAAGACCAAAACTTTAGTCTCTGTAATACTCTGGGTCTTCCTTGGGATACAATCTTTACACAGTCCATGGCATTTCTTGCGAGATAAATAGTAATTTTCTAAAGCTTAAAGGGAAAAAAACCTATACAGGTAAACTACCTCGGGTAATGAAACGTGTACTGTACAGGTGAACACCATTAGCAATGAACGGTTTTCTTCGAGCCTCTGTGCAAAACAGAAAACAATGTAGAAATCACATCAGGCCTTACCACAAAGCCTACTCATTAGTAGGTAGCCCTCTGATACCGAATGAGAGAGTGTGTGTGTGTGTGTGTGTCTGACCTGTGCATGTTGCCGTTGGTGGTGAAAGTCTGTCCGCAGAAGGAGCACTTGTAGGGCCTCTCTCCGCTGTGCACTAGCATGTGGCGGTCCAGCGAGCTGGCTGAGCTCAGGGCCTTGCCACAGATGCTGCATGAGTGGTCCGTCGCCCCGTTGTCCGAGTTGTGCTGAGAGAGAGAGAAAGAGATTATATAGTATTATTACTACATGTTATGGTTATTACTTCCATTACTTTATGTGTACTTGTGAATAGTAGTGTTACCTGTCGGATGTGCATAGTGAGCTGGTGCTGGGTCATACAGTCCTTGTCACACAGGGGACAGATGAAATCTGTATTGATGTCTTTGGCTTCCTGTAACGCAGTCACACACAGGAGGAGACCACAGGTTAGAGAAATGAGAGGTGAGATGGGAGTATACTGTAGGGTCCAATCCAGTCACACACAGGAGGAGACCACAGGTTAGAGAAATGAGAGGTGAGATGGGAGTATACTGTAGGGTCCAATCCAGTCACACACAGGATGAGACCACAGGTTAGAGAAATGAGAGGTGAGATGGGAGTATACTGTAGGGTCCAATCCAGTCACACACAGGAGGAGACCACAGGTTAGAGAAATGAGAGGTGAGATGGGAGTATACTGTAGGGTCCAATCCAGTCACACACAGGAGGAGACCACAGGTTAGAGAAATGAGAGGTGAGATGGGAGTATACTGTAGGGTCCAATCCAGTCACACACAGGAGGAGACCACAGGTTAGAGAAATGAGAGGTGAGATGGGAGTATAATGTAGGGTCCAATCCAGTCACACACAGGAGGAGACCACAGGTTAGAGAAATGAGAGGTGAGATGGGAGTATACTGTAGGGTCCAATCCAGTCACACACAGGAGGAGACCACAGGTTAGAGAAATGAGAGGTGAGATGGG
The DNA here is from genome assembly GCF_964263955.1 of Coregonus lavaretus. Lineage (NCBI taxonomy): Eukaryota > Metazoa > Chordata > Actinopteri > Salmoniformes > Salmonidae > Coregonus > Coregonus lavaretus. The sequence goes on from NC_140021.1 coordinate 9,736,112, forward strand.
AGTATAATGTAGGGTCCAATCCAGTCACACACAGGAGGAGACCACAGGTTAGAGAAATGAGAGGTGAGATGGGAGTATACTGTAGGGTCCAATCCAGTCACACACAGGAGGAGACCACAGGTTAGAGAAATGAGAGGTGAGATGGGAGTATACTGTAGGGTCCAATCCTAACAAGTGAAACCTATAGTAACAAACTTTTGCACACATCTCGCAGTAATGTCAATGGAAGATTTGAGTTATGCGTGTTTGGATTCAGTCCGTTGAGAGGTGAGAAGAGAACTTTCCACTGCGGATCAATTTTATATTGGAAAGTTAAAATAGACACATAAAATGTGTATAAAGACAAAATACAACTTCTATGTGGAAATGGTTCAGATTTGATCATTGGGGTTGGCTCTACCGCAAAAAGAATTGGTCATCCTCTTGGCTTTCACTACTATGCTATAGATGGATGGACTTGTGGTTGGTGGGGCCTGAAGCACTGATGTTGACTTCATTCACCATGGGGAAAATCCCACAGGGTCTGCTATCCTAGCCTTCTGCAATACTGGAGTGATATACAGCAATGTCATCACTTATATTCTTTAGATAATAAAGAGCAGAATGCTGATGTCTGATGTCTGATGCCTGATGTCTGATGTCTGATGCCTGATGCCTGATGTCTGATGCCTGATGTCTGCATACTTTCTATCCCTCCATTGACCTAAGGTCAAAGTGCACCTGCTAGTCCCAGAGAGGTTGGGATTTGGATTTGATTTGAGTGACCATGTCACTCATTCGCCTGTAGCCCTGCTCTGTTACCCATTGCTTGGTGTGTGTGTGTGTGTGTGTGTGTGTGTGTGTGTGTGTGTGTGTGTGTGGAGCATCGTGAGGGGGATGTTTCACGTTGAGCTCAGTGTAACCCTACACCCCAGGTCCCACCTTCCTCTTTCTCCCTCCCACCTCTTTTTGCTGTTGACACTACAGCTGATCATGAACTCTGACTGACTGAACACTACAGTGCCACGGATCGCCCACACACACAATCTTCAAAAACAATCTCTAGGAAGCACTTCCTTTTCCTCTCTTGGAGAGGCCTAGCAAAGGAATTGTTTAAATCCTGTGCACTGCTGGCTTCGACTCAAGTCTGTTTCGCAGTCCAACATCTCGCTGGCATCCAGTGCATTACAGACGTTTTCTCTCCACACACTCAAGTGGTCTGGAGCTCAACTCCACTGTATAGTGTGTGGCAACAGAGGTCAAGAAACATCCTTCATCATTCATTCATTCTCCTGCGAGTGTGTGTGTGTGTGTGTGTGTGTGTGTGTGTGTGTGTGTGTGTGTGTGTGTGTGTGTGTGTGTGTGTGTAGACTGCAGGACAAACAGCGAGAGAGAGGGAGCCTGGGAGTTTCTGTTTCATTCCTTCTGCTCTTTCATATAGTTCTGCTTTGGCTATATCTACCAATGCCTTTCAAATGCAGTTAAAGCTAGATGGAGGTTTAGGCTTGCAGCAAAAGATACATAACAGCTGCTTGTCTTTAGAAGGGAAAAGCTCAGCCAGGCAGACAGACAAAGTTTAGACACCATTTCCTTTTCTCTGCTACTCTTTCTAAACCACAGCCCAGTGTGAACTCTGCAAGCTGCCCACTAGTGGAAAACCTCTTCACCCGCTAGCAAGCGTTGACCCTACAGCTGTGTGCAGCCTATGCTAGAGCTGACATAATCTGGTGAATTACATAATAGTCTGTAAACCAGTTTCCTCAAGAGGCGAGAGTCTGAGAATCAGGCCACTCCTGCTATATGGAAATGAAGTACACTATGCATGACAGTGGTAGGTGGGTCTAAAGCTCTGGTTCTGGATGGCTCTTGTTCCAGGCTGTCTGTGTGTGTGTGTGTGTTTAATAACTGACACCTGTTTGTCCTACACCCGAGCGCTAGGGGCCCCAATCCCAGGCTTTAATAGGAGCCATGTGACCCAGGCCCGGGAAGACAAAAGGGGAATTGAGAGGCAAGGAGAGTTAGGGACCATTTGTCGCTACTCGTTTGAAAACTGACACACACACACCAATGTACATCACTGTTGGAGCCTGGTCAAAAACATCAGGTCTTACTGTACTGTTTTCAACCAGTTCACACTTCAAATGTGATGCTACACTGACTCAGTCTCCTCCCTGTTCATTTTGTGTGTGTGTGTGTGTGTGTGTATGTGTGTGTGTGTACCGTCGTGTTCCTCCGGGCGTTGCGGTTGACACTAGGGGGTCTGGGTGGGGTGGTCTTGCCGATGGGGGTGGAGGGTGTGGAAGCGGGGGCTGAGGAGGGCTCCAGGGCTCCGTTGAGCTGGCCTGCGCTCATCACCGTCGACATCATGGTGTTGATGGACGACAAGTCCACGCCCCCCTCCTCTGTCATATTCTCTCCATTTTCTACCGCAGCGTCTTCCTCCTCCTCCATCGCTCCGTTACTCGCTGGAAAGAGCGAGGAAACCGCCGTTAGCATACGCAAACTAACACACACACACACACACACACACAGAAGCTAACACACACACAGAAGCTGTGCAACACACACATAAGAACAGTCAGATATGGACACACAGACACACACACCCCCCTGACCTGTGTGTTTGTCCTGTGTGTGTGTGGAGTCGGGGGTCTCTCCAGCGCTCAGCTCGGCGCTCACTCCTCCCCCCGGACGCTTGTCCTCTGTGGCGCTCTCCATCACTGCAACAACACAAACATATACACAAACTTAGTGACATGGGACATACACACAAGCTAAGAAGGCTTTAGCTAGCTATTAGCATTTTCCCCTGCCACAAAAATAAAGACACTGATGCCACATACATTAGATGTTCATATGTGATCAAGAGCAGGAGTCAGAAGATGGTAAATTAAGTGAGTATGCAGTGCACTTCACAGTGTGCACTTGAGCATAGGGTGGCTTATGGAGTGGCAGGAGGGTTTAGAGGGGTTGAGTGGGGGTTGAGGTTTACGCAGGGAGGAGGTGGTGGAGGAAGAGGTAGAGGTGTAGGGTGACCTTGTGATTGGGAGAGAGAGAGAATACTGACTCGGTGCCCTGTGGAAAATAGTTGATGTCACTAGCTAGGATACCATAGCCTGTGTTTTGTCACACTCACACCTGTTTCATGTGAGACAAGAGAGGGAGGGAGGGAGGGAGGGAGGGAGGGAGGGAGGGAGGGAGGGAGGGAGGGAGGGAGATAGATACTCCCGTATTTCTTTCATCCTCAGCATAGCAAAAGGACTTCTCTCTAGTAACAAACCAATCACAGCAGGCCACCAATACTATCTATGGCCCATGGATTCAAGTAACCCCATAGGCCCCCACACCACAACCCACCACAGGAGGTTGGTGGCACCTTAATTGGGGAGGACAGGCTTGTGGTAATGGCTGGAGTGGAATAGGTGGAACGGTATCAATTACATCAAACACAAGGGTCCATTAGCTCCTTTCCAGCCATTATTATGAGTCATCCTCCCACTGCTACCCACCCACCCAAATACACACAGGTTCAATCCCTTGGTTTCCCCACCCTCTCTCCACACCCTGTTGCTTGGAGCGCCCAGTCCCCAATGGGAGGGTTTGGGGAGCTAATCTCTCCAACTCCATGCTGGACTGATTTTTACTTTCTGTACAACCCCCCCCCCCCCCCCCCCCCCCTCCCCTCCTCCCCCCCTCCCCCCTCCTGTTAATTGTGGCTTCCCGTTCACAGCCCCACAGGAAGCTCCTCTCCGGTCCAGGCCACTTCCTCCTCCTCATGGAGGGGTGGAGTTTGTGATCTAGTCTCTACATGCCTCATTCCTCTACATCGGTTTAGTGTGAGTCACTCAGAAAACCAAAGTGAATGAAAAAGGGAGTGGGAAAGAAAGGGATGGAGGACAGGAGTTGAGATGATGGAGAGAAAAATAGATGAGAGAACAGAGAGAAAAGGAAAGGGAAAAAGGGTCTGAGAAGAGATAGACAAATATGAGATGAGATGGAGGAGAAGGAGGGCAAAAGCAGGAGAGGAGAGGGGGAAAGAGTGGGTGAGAGAGAGGTGAGCTTGAACAGACTGGTAACGGCTGGTTGTGTTTTTTCTAGTGAGCCCCGGGAGGGAGCAGTGAAGTGACATTACAGATGGTAACATGGACTAAGCAGGTGCTGTGTCACGGACCTCTCTGTCAGGGTGGGAGGGGTGTGTGCGTGCGTTTCACTCCATGTCTTTCTGTTACTGCATCCTATGTACAACATATTTAGCTTTTTTCCATTGACAAAGATTTGTCATGCAGGATATAAAAACCACAACCCTCCCTGGTGTTGCAAGTAGCACCATGCACAGTCTTACTGAGCCATTTCTAAATACATTATTGCATCATGCAAAAATGAATGAAAGCTACTGGACTACAAATAGCATTGTGGAGTAAATAACCTTCAGTAGCTAATGGAGTAGCAGCGCTAACTAGTAATACAAAGCACAGACTAAGTAGTGTGGTCATGTCGAATAGTGGGTGTTGGCCAAGGGTGTGTGTGTGTGTGTGTGTGTGTGTGTGTGTGTGTGTGTGTGTGTGTGTGTGTGTGTGTGTGTCGGGGGGAGGTTGAGAACTTGCTAACCACAGATCTCAAGCTTAGCCGTGGATTTGTTTTATTTCATTAGCCGAGCATCACCCCCCTCCATCCCGTACTCTGATTGGTGGATCAAACGCTTGGGCAGCGCTTTTTATGGCCTGCTAAAATGAACTGCAACAGATGGTGGGAACAGAGAAGAAGGAGAGGAGGGGAGGGTTGAATAGATGGAGGAAGTAGAGGGGGAGAAGATAGAGGATGAAGAGAAGGGAAGAGATACCGAGGCATAGTGATGGCAGTTGGAGAAATGAAAAGAGGCTGAGGGAGAGAGTAGAGGAAGAGAGAGAGAGAGAGAGTAGAGGAAGAGAGAGAGAGAGAGAGAGAGAGAGAGATTGCACAACGGTCGGGCTAGGTTTCCAGATTTCTGTTGTGATGTTTCAGAGCAGGCGACTGGAGGAGAGTGTTTCACTTGTTTGGAGATTCCAACACACGCTCACGGAGAGAGTGGTGCGTGTTACAGGAGAGGTGTGTGTGTGTGTGCGTGTGTGTGGAGGGGACGGGGGAAGGGGGGCAGCAATGGCTGCTGTTACTACATCTGTTCCCAGCCATCACTCTCACTCCGGCTTTGACACCCACCAACTCCCTCCTCCATATCCCCCCCATCCTACACACACACACACCGTGCTGCATGGCCCTGACATCCTGACATTCTTGCACATCCTTGTAAAAAAAAAAGAGCAGGGGAGGTCACAATGTGGGAGTCAGGAGAGAAGCAACTTGTGTGTGTGTGTGTGTGTGTGTGTGTGTGTGAGAGAGAGAGAGAGGGGCAGTAACACACAGAGATGGAAAAGTCGCCACACTGTGCCAAAGAGCGGCAAACAAGAATGCTTCTCCTCTTCTCTCCACTCGTCGATCCTTGGGCCCTCTCGCACTCCCTTCCTCTCGTAGACTCATCCCACCTCCATTTGCTCTGCCCCTCGCTCTCCATCTTGTTTTGTCTGTCTGTCTGTCTGGGCCCTTCCCTCTTCCCTCCATCATCTCTCACACTCCCTCTCCTTTTCTTCTTTACCTCTTCTCTGCCAACCTCTGCCAACCTCTGCCACTCGGTTTAACCTGAATCTGTAAACATCTGTATCGGTTGATAAACTTTATCTGCAACACTTTATTGTCGTGTTCAATTACAAGGTGTTCTTTTATATTTATCTTTTATATTCCTCATATAGCAAGCTCAGTTCATGAAGTTGGATTGACTAATATAAGTATTAGGCTATGCAATCAATTCTTCCCTTTGATTATTGGAAACTGTAGCAATTTATTTTAGGTTTCAAGCCCTATGTGAAAGTACTCTCAATCAATCAACTTGCAGCAACCAAAGACGTTGACCTAAATATGGCAACCGCCGCCACCACCATCTTCCCCTTCCCCACACACACACAGTCAGTCAGCCACCAATCTGGCAACAGCATCAGTCACCTGACAAGGTCAGCTAGAGAGGACACCTGTGTGTGGACGTAACGCTGGTGACAAATCACTTGTTCTAGAGTGGGCGGATGACACGTTCTCCATGACTTTATTCAAATATTAAAATGTGTTAAAACCAGGGCTAATCTGCCTCACCTTGAGCAACTTAGCTACTTGCTCAGGCTACAGCCATTGTTTAAGTTCAATATAATATAATATAATAATATGCCATTTAGCAGACGCTTTTATCCAAAGCGACTTACAGTCATGTGTGCATACATTTTTACGTATGGGTGGTCCCGGGGATCGAACCCACTACCCTGGCGTTACAAGCGCCATGCTCTACCAATTGAGCTACAGAGGACCACAATGTCTAATACATTATATAGGCAGGCTGACAGAGACAATGGGCCCCGAGCCAAACTGCCAAAATTGACACGTGCTCTTCAAAGCAAACAGTGGGGAGGTTTGCTCCATCCCTGCACTAACAAAGCTGAGTTGTTAATCATTTTGACCCTGTTGGTCCCTCCTGTCGTTAGCACGCTAGCTAGCTAGCATTGTGTTAAACGAGAGAGAGTAGAGCGAGAGCGAGAGAGAACCAGGCGCAGTAACTCAGTCCAGTCATTGTCAGATCAGTGATCAGCTCAAGGATGGAAGGGAGATGACCGAGGAAGCAACAACGCATTTTCAAAGCATTTCAACGGGTTGTAGTGAAGAGTTGTCTCGTGAGAGGATGAGTGTGTGCCTGTCAGTGTGTGCGAGAGTGCATGAGAGAGAGGGGGAATTCTATATCAAGGCTGGAGAGGGAGAAGGGGAGAGGAAGGGAGGGAGGGAGGGAGGGAGGGAGGGAGGGAGGGGGGGAGGGATCTGTGGCCATATGTTGGCTATTTATTACCTCCCCTCCTCACTGTCTCTCTCCTCCTGACACCATGAGAAGTCAACTTTCCCTCCTCACTGTCTCTCTCCTCCTGACACCATGAGAAGTCAACTTTCCCTCCTCACTGTCTCTCTCCTCCTGACCCCATGAGAAGTCAACTTTCCCTCCTCACTGTCTCTCTCCTCCTGACACCATGAGAAGTCAACTTTCCCTCCTCACTGTCTCTCTCCTCCTGACCCCATGAGAAGTCAACTTTCCCTCCTCACTGTCTCTCTCCTCCTGACCCCATGAGAAGTCAACCTTCCCTCCTCACTGTCTCTCTCCTCCTGACCCCATGAGAAGTCAACTTTCCCTCCTCACTGTCTCTCTCCTCCTGACCCCATGAGAAGTCAAAGCCTTACGGTGGTGGGAGTGAGACCGGCCCAGCACTAACTAGCACAGATCACACATGTCTAGAGCACCAGATCAAAACTTGCTTCCAGGAAAACCAGCTACCAGTTACCAACTTAGCATCACACAAGACTATCTTTTACATGCCAAGAGAGCTGATTATTGTGGATTGTCTTTGTTTAAGAACTGCAATAGCCTAATCCAAGCTTAATGTAGAAGCGTTTAAAACGCAGAGTAGAATAGCCTTTAGGCCCAATGCATAGCAGCATGGTTGTGTGTGTGTGTGTGTGTGTGTGTGTGTGTGTGTGTGTGTGTGTGTGTGTAGACGTGTTTAACTATATCTGGTCCCCACAAGAATAGTAAATGAACGAAAATTTGACCAACTGGGGACATTTTGTTAGTCCTCACAAGGTCAAATGCTATTTCTAGGGGATTTAGAGTTAAGGTTTGAATTAGTGTTAGGGTTACAATTAGGTTTACGGTTAGGAGCTAGGGTTAGTTTTAGGGTTAGGAGCTAGGGTTAGGTTTAGGGTTAAGGTTAGGTTTTCGGGTTAAGGTACGGGTTAGGGAAAATAGGATTTTGAATGGGACTGAATTGTGTGTCCCCACAATGTTAGTTGTACAAGACTGTGTGTGTGTGTGTGTGTGTGTGTGTGTGTGTGTGTGTGTGTGTGTGTGTGTGTGTGTGTGTGTGTGTGTGTGTGAGCGCTGTGATAGAATACTAAAATACAGTATAGTACAGTGGGTCTGCCTGTGTGGATGTCAACTAACTGGCTGGTTGGCGTTTAGACAAAGTGGCGGAGCATGACGCTCGCCTAAATCACAACAGGAAGCACAGACTCCCCAGCCACACAAGAGAGAGCCCTCCACTTCCCGCTCTCTCTCTCTGCCCATGTTTGTGTTTCTGATTGATGAAGAGTGTTCTCTCTCCCGCCCCACTGGCCCGCTTCTTGGGAGTTTTTAGAGGACCACCCTTCCCCCCATCATCTGCTTTCCTCTCCTCCTCCGGTTCCCCCTCCCTCCCTCCTTCAGCTCACACTCAGCTGCCATTACCCATCTTCCCTCCCTCCCTCCCTCTTTCTGACTACCCTACCCTGACTTGTTGCTCTTACTCACCCAAACACAGATGCAACAAGTAAAGAAAAATGTATGCACTCACTAACTGTAGGTCGCTCTGGATAATAGCGTCTGCTAAAATGACCTTAATGTAAAATGTAAAGATAATTCACACGCACTTTCAACCACCCACAGCACATCCAGCTACCCTGCCTCTAGCTCCCTCTCACAGTGCAAAGGTCAGCGTGTCGGTGCAGTACTGTTTACATTACAGAGGAAAGGAAGGGGGTGAAGACATATAGGGACGGACAGAGACTCTTTTCTGCTTCTGCTTCCTCTTCCTCTCAATCCATCACCAATCCTCCTGTGGCTGTTTTTCCCTTCCCCTCCTCTCCTTTCTACCTCTCTCGCTGTCTCTCTCCAGCTCTCTTTCAGTTGCCTTCTCCTCTTTTTCTATTGGGATACTATAATAGGGTAAGGTTAGCCTACACCCAGGGGTGAAATGCTTACCGGGCGCAAGGTTAGGCTATATGGCTGTGTTTAGGTTAAAAAAAACATCTCCAAACTTTGACAGTATCTATCTTCCCATGGGTTGTGTTGTGTTCAGGTCAATATATTACCTTCTTCTGGGCCTCCAAATAAGTAATGTGAGCTAGCTAAAAACATCACTTAACTACTCAGAGTAGAGATCAGTTAACAGAAAGGTGTTGATGAGGCTGTGAGGGAGGGAGGGGCATCAGTCTCTGTAGAAAGGAAGCTAGATGGGGTGCAGGCGGGGAGAAGCTATTCCTCACACAAACCAAGCGTCTCTAGACCTACACAGGGCTACCAAACATCACTCACACACACAGCTACCTCACACAGCCACACATAAAATACATCCTATACTAATGCAGGAGTTGAAACTTGATCTGATAAGCCATGCAGATCTGAAAAGTCAGTCAATCGATCAATAATATAATAATACTCTTAGCAAAAATGTCTATCTTCATTTAGAAATCAAAACTGATGGTGTTCAAAGATAAATGGGAGGGATTGAGGGTAGCTGAAGGATGGGACTAAAAACAAACAAAAGATAACTAATGTAAAATATACTGTGGCCGTAAAATGTATATAGTATGTAGTATGTATAAGCTGGAAGTAGAAGCCTAAGTGTTGTTGTCTATTAGTTTCCTCCAATTAGGGGAGGGGTGTTACAGTTAGGGGAAAAAATTAAAGGACAATATATATTTTGTAACTATTTAAAATAATATATACAGTGCATTCGGAAAGTACTCAGACCCCTTGACATTTTCCACATTTTGTTACGTTACAGCCTTATTCTAAAATGGATGAAATAATCATCAATCTACACACAATACCCCATAATGACAAAGCAAAAATAGGTTTTTAGAAATTATTTACAGAAGTATTCAGACCCTTTGCTATGAGACTCGAAATTGAGCTCAGGTACATCTTGTTTCCATTGATCATCCTTGAGATGTTTCTACAACTTGATTGGAGGCCACCTGTGGTCAATTCAATTGATTGGACATGATTTGGAAAGGCGCACACCTGTCTATATAAGGTCCCACAGTTGACAGTGCATGAAAATAGCTGTGCAGCGACGCTCCCCATCCAACCTGACAGAGCTTGAGAGGATCTGCACAGAAGAATGGGAGAAACTCCCCAAATACAGGTGTGCCAAGCTTGTAGCGTCATACCCAAGAAGACTCGAGGCTGTAATCGCTGCCAAAGGTGCTTCAACAAAGTACTGAGTAAAGGGTCTGAATACTTATGTAAATGTGATATTTCAGTTTTATATTTGTAATACATTTGCACAATTTTATAAAAACCTGTTTTTGCTTTGTCATTATGGGGTATTGTGTGTTGATTGATGAGGGATTTTTATTTTTTTATCCATTTTAGTAACAAAATGTGGAAAAAGTATTTCCAAATGCACTGTATTTCTTTTTTTTTTTAAATAAAGACAGGGGATTGGAAATTATACAGACAATTACATTGATAGAAGCCACAATCTATTTGCAATATGAAAGCTGATCCACCCCCATAAAGAAATAAAGTAATGTGGAAGCTCCACTCAATGGCATTTCTCTCAAAGATCTGGATTCTGGTGTGAAGAAGACGGGAGGTGGGAAGAGAGGAAGAGAGGAGACGGAGGAAGAGGGGGGAGGGTTGTGTTTCTACCAATCACGAAACAATGTGGCCACGGAAAATGTCTGTCGGGACCTAACCTAAAGTAGCAGGCATAAGAGAAACGCCTGAGCGGAGTTCCCACATCCGGTTTTCAACGGAAAAGGAAGCTAGGTTGAAAATAGCTGTATCCCTGAAAACCGGAACATCCGGTTGTTGGTAACTCTGCTAAGGCTAGTCGGGACCAATAGCCCAGCCAATTATCTCTCTCTCTCTCTCTGATGCAAACTTACTCTGTCTCTTCACACACACACACACACACACACACACACACACACAGACCCACCCACACAGACCCACCCACACATGCTACATAACTCAAGGTAGTAGTCACAGAGTTTCATTGAGGTGCTTTTGTCTTGATACGATCTCTGTATACCATTCTTCTCAATTGTGATAAAAAAACATACTGGATTGTAATACTTGTTTAGATGGACTTTATCTCTCAGTCTCATTCTCTCTTTCTCTCTCAGTATGAAAGTCTTAGGAAGTTAGTTAAGGGGTAGTTGAGTTGGTTGTTGTTTCAGATAGACAGTACGCCTGAAGGGACCCAAACACCATCTTACTTGATGACATGGCTTCCTATAGGCTCCATCACACACATTCATCATTGCATAGTTTACAGAGGATCTCTTAGTCAAACTAGGGACAGGCAAACTGCACTGTACCCAATAGAAGTACAATACATTTCTCATCATTCTAGGAATCACACCATAAATTAATCTGTGTAAAGACTGGATGGACATCAAGTGATTTCAAAATGCACCAGTCTAAAGCCAGGATGTTGACAACATTAATAATTAATTTATAGGCCCCTTTACAATTAAATGATTTACCCTTAAGTAATGTTGCAGCTGCATAAAATATGTAAATAAAATCATGTCAGTAGCTTATACCTAGGTTTAAATATGACACCTAACAGATTCGAGAGATTAGTAAAATATGGAGGCAAAATAAAACAACACCCTCATCACTGATCAAATGGTTCAGTGTTGACTCCCATCGACCCAGCAATCAGAAGGTTGGGGGAGGGGCGAATAACATACTGCCGATAAGGCAAAGAGCGGTGACTGAAAGGAAGTTTGTGTGTGTGGAATCTGTGGGACTTACCTGTGGAGGTGGGGTTTGTGAGACAAAGAATTGAGGAAAAAGGACTCTTCTTCTCGACAAAGGCACAACCAGATAAAAAGAGGTTTGGAATGATATGTTAGCATGCCATGCACATAGCTCATACCTGAAAAATGTAAGGACACTGTGAGGACAACAATGGACTAAAAACAATGACGATTTCATCCAAAATAGGTAATGAGGGCGAAATGAGTCTTTAGAATGCCGTTAACTTTTACTGTTCTCCATCTCCATCTACAGAAAGCAGTTATGTCAAATGCAAAAAAAAAAAAAAAAAATGGAAGAAAATATGCAATGACAAATGTCAAAAAGGATGATGATGATGATGATGATGATGCATCAAAGAAGAAAAAAGGGTAGACATGCTGAATGAAGAATGAAACTTAAGATTCGGGGGATGAAAATGTGCAAGCACAGCCCCCAGTATATAGGGAGTTAAGAGTTAAGTTGTGGGATGGAGGCATGGAGGGAGGTAAAGAAGGAGGGGGGAGGGAAGAGAGAGCCTTATATTTACCCGTCGAGAGACCAGGGCAAAAAGGTGTCTGGGCTCGGAGCTCAGGGCTTGGGGGGAGACGAGGGCCTGCCTGCCTGCCCACCTCGAGTGTCAGCACCCACTGCTCACACTGCAGGGAGAGCACAGAGACCGCTGTCAATACACAGTCATGTCGTCTGCATGTACACACACACACACACAACAACAAAAACAGCATTCTAAGCATGCACTGACAGATTACGGGTCACACTTCAGTGTGTGTGTATAGACTCGAAGCAGGTAGACTTTGGTTTCTGGCCTTGTTAAGCTGTAAACGAATCGAACAACTTCCTGTGTGCTGTTATCACACAATGTGTCTCTGAGCAATAAAACACACATCCTGCCCCACAGCTAAACCAGGAAACCATGGCCCTTTGACCTGATGGGATTCAGTGACGTCATCAGAATATAGGCCTACTGCGGGATGGTGAGGCAAATCGGTGGCCCAACCAAGACACTAATTTTCGTTAAGGCATTTATTTCCAACATGGCAGACTAGCACTAAAGGCTGTTGACAGCTGATTATTCTGGTAATATGTGAGGTAAACACAAGGATAGATGGACACAAGGAGAGGGCATTACAGTGCAGAGCCACCAACAGCTTATCTACTTTGTAAAAGAGGTTTGGGGGGGAAAAAACTAAGATGAGGGGGCAGGGAGGGAGCAGGGTAAAGTAGAGAGAGAGAGAGAACAAAGGATGGATAAGAAGAGGAAAAGCTGGAGGGAGGAAAGGAGAAGATGGCTAGCTAAGACAGGACAGATAAGAGGAGTAAGTATGGATGAGAGAGACGGGGATAAGAGAGAGGGAGAGGGAGGGAGGGAGGAAAGAGAGAGAGAGAAAGAGAGAGAGAGCCGAGGATGGATGAGAGAGAGAGAGAGAGAGAGAGAGAGAGAGAGAGAGAGAGAGAGAGAGAGAGAGAGAGAGAGAGAGAGAGAGACGAGGAAAGGAGGGAGGAGGGGGTCGAGAGAGACAGGACAGAGATTATCAGATTAGTGGCTGGTTAGAGCTCTAATTAAGAGGCAGAAAGAGAGGCAGTTATAATGGGGCTGGGCAGAGGAGACATTTTAGGTTCAAATTCCTATTTAGCCACTGCACTGTGTGCAAGCATGTTAAACCCTGTTCACATGAAACACTACACGTGCGCCCTGGCCTGTGTACGTGCTCACTTCCAAGGAGACCAACTGTGGCCTGGTGTCAGAGTGCAGTCCAGCAGGATGGTGTCAGAATGTAGTCCAGCAGGACGGTGTCAGAGTGCAGTCCAGCAGGACGGTGTCAGAGTGCAGTCCAGCAGGACGGTGTCAGAGTGCAGTCCAGCAGGACGGTGACAGAGTGCAGTCCAGCAGGGCGGTGACAGAGTGCAGTCCAGCAGGACGGTGTCAGAGTGCAGTCCAGCAGGACGGTGTCAGAGTGCAGTCCAGCAGGACGGTGTCAGAGTGCAGTCCAGCAGGACGGTGTCAGAGTGCAGTCCAGCAGGACGGTGACAGAGTGCAGTCCAGCACGGCTGTGTCAGAGTGCAGTCCAGCACGGCGGTGACAGAGTGCAGTCCAGCACGGCGGTGACAGAGTGCAGTCCAGCACGGCGGTGACAGAGTGCAGTCCAGCACGGCGGTGACAGAGTGCAGTCCAGCACGGCGGTGTCAGAGTGCAGTCCAGCAGGACGGTGTCAGAGTGCAGTCCAGCACGGCGGTGACAGAGTGCAGTCCAGCACGGCGGTGACAGAGTGCAGTCCAGCAGGAACACTGTGCGTGCTACGTACGTGATGCAGCTGTCAGACAAAGTGACAAGGGCCATTTCCTATATCTGAATCGCCCTCTCACACCTCCTTGGTGAAGGGCAATGCTACGGTGGGGCAAAGGGCGAAGAGGGCATTCACATAATAACCTAACCTACAAATAAAACCCATCACAGAAGCTTGTTGCATCCTAGGCTATATTGCAAACAAGTGCTGAAAAAGCTAACGCTACAGACGATTATATAATAATATATGCCATTTAGCAGATGCTTTTATCCAAAGCAACTTACAGCCATGTGTGCATACATTTTTACACACGGGTGGTCCCGGGAATCGAACCCACTATCCTGGTGTTGGAAGAGCCATGCTCTACCAACTGAACTACAGAGGACCCCAATGATGATTAGCTACAGATCACTGCACGTCTAAAAAGTCACAAGTATCCTTTATTAGGCCAACACACTTGTGTGTGTAAAAGTGTTATTGCTACATGCCTTGCATCCCAAAAAAATGTAATAAATAAAAGAACAGTATTAACAGTGCTAATTGAGAGTGATGATAGCATCTAAACTGAGCTGTCCAGTTATCAGCTTGCTACTGCTGGGGGTTTATCACTTTGTTTCATCAGCAGGCAAGGACAAATCCCTCGCTAAACTGTTAGCCTATGTTGCTTCTCATACCAAGACACTTTAAACCCATGGAGGAACCTATGGGCATCTAGAGCATCGAAAGAAATGCATACCGGTATCTTTTTATTATGTAGAGAACAGTCTTGTGAAGAAAATATAATCTTTACAGGATGAGGAGTACAGCTAGTGACTATGGTGTGTGTGTGTGTGTGTGTGTGTGTGTGTGTGTGTGTGTGTGTGTGTGTGTGTGTGTGTGTGTGTGTGTGTGTGTGTGTGTGTGTGTGAGTGAGTGAGTGAGTGTGTGCTGCTGTGCTTTTCTTGGGCCGGTTGACAGGCACAGACAAGTGCAAAAACCTGGAGGTTTGAGACCAGAGCAGTTGACACAGAGAGATATCACTTTTTGCCTGCTCTACACGACAGCATCCCCACTATATCAGTTTCAACTGGGAAAGATAGAAGCGGGGGAGATAGAGAGAGAGAGAGAGAGCGAGCGAGCGAGAGAGAGCAAGAGAGAGAGAGAGAAATCAAGAGGGTGTGTGAGAACAGACTGATGCAAAAAGGAAGGAGGCCGAGAAAGGTGAAATGAGAGAATGAGAGAGAGAAAAAGGGAGGTGAAAAATATGAATTGCTTTGCAGCGCACAGCTCACTAAGAGGTAGAGGCAGGGAGGGAGAATCTGGACAAACTAGACGAGCCAGTTTCCTCCATTATGGTTCAGCGAGGAAGAGAGCCCTATGTCTGTTTCCACCAGCTCTCTGCTGCCACCAGAACAGACAACCTAACTGCTCATTGGCTCTCCAGTCTAGTCTAACCCATGCTACAGGATACCAAGATGGGGGAGGGTGGATGCCTGAGGATAAGCCACGCCTCTCTCTGGTCTAAGCATCCTTATGGATACAAACGGTGCACCCAACTACAGCATGGTGACTGCTTTGTCCAATGAGAAAGACAATTTTAATGAAAATTAGTTTTTGAAGTTTTTGAAGAAACTTTGACATCCACATAATTAGTTGGTATAAGTTGCTTTGTGACTTCACCTCACAAATAAGTAAGCAAAGTATATCTAACTTGTATTTTGATCAACAACATGAGGAATTGAGTAGGGAATGTTTTTCATGGTGTTTTTATTCCACTCAGTTCCAATTTGGTTTCAACATAGAGCACTGTAGGTCTTCATTTGAATACATTTTCGTTCTGAGCAAAAATGACAGCAATGCAAAAACAGAAGTCATCTGACCAACCAGCACATGTGGCATGGTAATTCTTAATGTGCTCTGAGTTCCTTGTATGTCTGTGTGTGTGTCTTACTCCATCAGATGAACATTTAATGACAGCTGAGCTCTTTAAACTTCCTTTTATATTACATCAGTGAGAAACAACAACGTGACCGTTGTGCTTTCAGGTTCCCATTTTCTTCTCAGTGCGTACAGAGATGCAACTTTTCAAACAAATTCTCATGAACTGTGAGAATCCTGAAAAGAGAGTTGTGGAGTTGTGAAACTAGTCAGAAGCGGTGCGTAGAGATTGTGGTTGGTGTCAGGTAAAAAGAGTCTCTCAGGATGACTAGCTAAAGTCTCACGTTTGAACCTGAAGTGCATTATGAGAGGATAACAGTTCATTAGAAGATCTAGCCTATCGCTGCCACCATTCTGCCTCCAGCCCAGATTGTTTGTACTGTAGCCAAAACGCAGCTTAGTAAGCGTTTTAAAATAACTTCCCAGATATAATATTAATTTAGAAAATATTGGAATGTTAAAATTATGTATAGTATAGTATGGTTGATAGTTGAAAATCTTTGCTTGTGCGTGTTTAGGCTACCTGCCCCTCCCCCCTCTGAAGCATAGGCTACTGTACTGTGGTCCTCTGTAGCTCAGCTGGTAGAGCACGGCGCTTGTAACGCCAAGGTAGTGGGTTCAATCCCCGGGACCACCCATACACAAAAATGTATGCACGCATGACTTGTAAGTCGCTTTGGATAAAAGCGTCTGCTAAATGGCATATTATTATTATTACTGACGTTACAGGCTTGATTCAGAAGATAAGGAGAGCGATTTTTTATTAACTAGAGAAGAATGGATTAACTTTTTCAATGCTAGTTAAGGATACTATAGGCCTAGTTTTCACGTTTCTCATTGGACTACAAAAAGGTAAGACATGTTTTTAATTCTGGTGCCGCTCTGCACACACAAGCTTGTTAGCTAGCTAGCTCAAGCTTGTTTGCTAGCTAGCTCAAACAACATTCAAAGTTCCTCCATAGAAGCCGCTCCTCCTACATATAATTCTGTGGACCCAATTCAGATAATGCATGTCATAACAAGATGCCCGGCGCTTCAAGTCTCCTCCTCAACCCTCTCTTGCTCTCTGTCTTCCACAGGAGGTTGGTGGCACCTTAATTGGGGAGAATGGGCTTGTGGTAATGACTGGAGTGGAGTCAGTGGAATGGTATCAAATGTCAACCACATAGTTTCCAGGTGTTTGATGCCATTCCATTTGCTACGTTCCGGCCATCAGCAGCCTCCACTGCTCCCCACCTGCTTGCGCCATAGGCCACACTTCGCTTGCCTGCTCTAGCCGCACTGATTGGTGAAGTCATTTAATGAGCTAAATGTACTTTTTTTGGGTTCGAACATGTTGAGAACTTTATTTTGCTGGTTGGAACAGTGGAACGAAACAATTTTTTGGGGGGTTCTGTTCAGAACAAAATAAATGTTGGTTCCAACCCCTGGTTGATAGTATGGTTGATAAAATATCACATTATACAGTATATCCAAGGCTTTGGGTATCAAAAGCTATGAGGGTTTACTACCATGTATGAGGAAATTAATGTAGACAGGGTTTCTCGTAAGCTAAGCAAAAGAGGACGGCACTAAAATGAGCATTTGCACCATTTCTTAAATCATGCATGAGAGCACCAACTGTTCTGGATGACTGTGTGATCACGCTCTCCGTAGCCGATGTGAGACCTTTAAACAGGTTAACATTCACAAGGCCGCAGGACCAGACAAATTACCAGGACGCATACTCACAGCATGCGCTGACCAGCTGGCAAGTTTCTTCACTGACATTGTTAACCTCTCCCTGACCCAGTCTGTAATACCTACATGTGTTAAGCAGACCACCATAATCCCTGTGCCCAAGAACGCCAAGGTAACTTGTCTAAATGACTATCGCCCCCTGGGCACTCACATCTGTAGCCATGAAATGCTGGCCATGGCTCACATCAACACCATCATCCCAGACACCCTGGACCCACTCCAATTCGCATGTCGCCCCAACAGATCCACAAATGACGCAATCTCTATTGCACTCCACACTGCCCTTTCCCACTTGGACAAAAGGAACACCTACATGTGAATGCTGTTCATTGACTACAGCACAGCGTTCAACTCCATATTGCCCTTGAAGCTCATCACTAAGCTAAGGTCCCTCAGACTGAACACCTCCCTCTGGGACAGGATCCTGAGGGCAACAACACATCCGCCACGCTGACTCTAAACACGGGGGCCCCTCAAGGGTGCGTGCTTAGTCCCCTCCTGTACTCTTTGTAAACCCACGACTGCATGGACGCGCATGACTTCTACACCATCATTAAGTTTGCCGACGACACGGCAGTGATAGGCCTGATCACAGACGACAATGAGACAGCATATAGGGAGGAGGTCAGAGACCTAGCAGTGTGGTGCCAGGACAACAACCTCTCCCTCAACGCCAGTAAGAGAAAGGAGCTGATCGTGGACTACAGGAAACGGAGGGCAGAGCCGCCCCTATTCACATCGACGGGGCTGTAGTGGAGCGGATCGAGAGCATCAAGTTCCTCGGTGTCCACATCAATAAGGATCTATCATGGTCCAAACACACCAACACTGTCGTGAAGAGGGCACGACAACGCCTCTTCCCCCTCAGTAGGCTGAAAAGTTCTACAGATGCACCATCAAGAGTATCTTGACTGGCTGCATCACCGCTTGGTATGGCAACTGCTAGGCATCCGACTGCAAGGCGCTACAGAGGGTCGTGCGTACGGGCCGAGCTACCTGCCATCCAGGACCTCTATACCAGGCGGTGTCAGAGGAAGGCCCAAAAAATGGTCAAAGACTCCAGCCACCCAAGCCACAGACTGTTCTCTCTGCTACCGCACGGCAAGTGGTACCGATGCACCAAGTCTGGAACCAACAGGACCCTGAACAGCTTCTACCCCCAAGCCATAAGACTTCTAAACAAGACTGCTAAATAGCTAATCAAATGGCTACCCGTAGTACCTGCATTGACGCTTTTTTACACTAACTCTCTTGCACTGACTATGCACACACACTGGACTCTAACCACACACTCTCACATACTTACACTACATACACACACTTTCACACTCCCCACATACGCTGCTGCTACTGTCTTATCTATCCTGTTGCCTAGTAACTTTACCCCTACCTATATGTACAGTACATAGCTACCTCAATTACCTTGTACCCCTGCACATCGACTCTGTAATGGTACTCCCTATATATAGCCATGTTATTTTTATTCATAATCTGTTTCCGTTATTCACAGTGTATTTATACCTCATGTCACTATTTCTATATACACTGAACAAAAATATTAACGCAACACGTAAAGTGTTTGTCACGTTTCATGAGCTGAAATAAAAGATCCCAGAAACTTTCCATACGCACAAAAAGCTTATTTCTGTCAAATTATGTGCACAAATTTGTTTACATCCCTGTTAGTGAGCATTTCTCCTTTGCCAAAATAATCCATCCACCTGACAGCTGTGGCATATCAAGAAGCTGATTAAACAGGTGGATATTGTGCTGGGGACAATAAAATACCACTCTAAAATGTGCAGTTTTGTCACACAACACAATGCCACAGATGTCTTAAGTTTTGAAGGGGATGTGCAATTGGCATGCTGACAGCTGTTGCCAGATAATTTCATGTTAATTTCTCTACCATAAGCCGCCTCCAACTTAATTTTAAAGAATTTGGCAGTATGTCCAACCAGCCTCACAACCGCAGGGGCAACTCAATATTAGGAAAATGTTCCTAATGTTTGGTATACTCAGTGTATATATTTTTTCTTATCTTTAACTCTGCATTGTTGGAAAAGTAAGCACTGTTAGTCTACACCTGTTGTCTACGAAGCATGTGACAAATACATTTTGATTTAAAAAAGCTGTCAAGCTGCCCAACGGCAGGCACACACACAGACACACACGTCACAGATCGAGCATGGCATAATACGGTTTGGGAACAAGAGTCCTTGGCAACGCGGGGGGCTCAGCTGTCAGACAGCCACAGGTGCCGTCGACAGCCAGAGACTTTTAGGGGCCTTTCTCTCCTCCAGGAAAAAAAAGCCAGGGCTTTATTCTAGCCCTAAATGGGACATATGCTACCTTGGCTGGGGCTACTGGGGCTGGGGCTACCTGTGCTGGGGCTGCTGGGGCTACTGGGGCTGCTGGGGCTACTGGGGCTGCTGGGGCTGCTGGGGCTGAGGCTGCGGCTGAGGCTGCTGGGACTACTGTAGGTCTGTTGTAAGGTGTTGAGTCCCCAGAGTGGGGTCTAGTTTGACAGGCTCACATGAGGGGGGTATGGGGGGCATGCTCAAATTCAGCCACATCTCCTGTAGTGGAAAATATGTAGGGGAGATAATGTCAAGAGAGATGATCCTTCATAAACCTACATTATACTGCTACTCTACTGACAAAGCAACAGGTTACCACTTCTACTTTAACACACTAGTACACACAAAGACTTTTAGGCCTATATCATATAAGTCAAATGTAAGTTATGTTGACATTTAGGGCTATTAGCAGGTGGAAATGTTAACCTACATGTAGCACCTAACATACTTGCACAGGCACAAAGTCACACACAGACCACCCCTCCCTGACACGCACACACAGACCACCCCTCCCCCTGACACTGACACACACAGACCACCCCTCCCCCTGACACTGACACACACAGACCACCCCTCCCTGACACGCACAGACACACACAGACCACCCCTCCCCCTGACACTGACACGCACAGACACACACAGAACACCCCTCCATGACACGCACAGACACACACAGACCACCCCTCCCTGACACGCACAGACACACACAGACCACCCCTCCCCCTGACACTGACACACACAGACACACACAGAACACCCCTCCATGACACGCACACACTGACACACACAGTGATGTTGTGTTGGGTGCGTGTTACAGAGTGAGAGTGCAGATGCAGATTGTGTGCTGACAGATCCCATGCAGCCCCACTGACAGCTGCGTGGAAAAAAAGCCACAAGCAGTCCACCAACCAACCAACCAACCAACAGCACCCAGCAAATAGCTAGCTGTCTGTCCTGTACTTTGTGCCCTTGGTGCCACAAACACAGCAACTACACTACAGTTACAAGCTTATGTTACCCAGAAAGACTCGCAGCTGTAATTTCTGCCAAAGGTGATTCTAACATGTATTGACTCAGGGGGTTGAATACTTATGTAATCACTATATATTAGCGTTTTATTTTTCATAAACGTTTTACAAATGTTAGAATTTTTCTTTCACTTTGACATTCGATTATTTTGTGTAGATCGTTGACAAAAAATGACAATTAAATCCATTTGAATCCCACCTTGTAACACAACAAAATGTGGAAAAAGTCAAGGGGTGTGAATACTTTCTGAAAGCACTGCAAGCTAATGCTAATTTCAACCTTCCTACAAATTAATGTGATGAAAAAAGGAACTGATTAATTTCTAAAGAGATCTTTTGAGTTCCTTTTGCTGGGTATATGAGTGTATGTGTGTGTATGTGTGTATGTGTGTGTGTGTGTACTGTAGTGTTGCCTGAAGCAAGGTCTTCTCTGAAAGCTAAAGAGATGTTGGGGAGAGCTGGCTTGACATCCCCATCAGGCTGACAATAAATATCCCCTGCTAGCTAGCTACTTATTTGGCACAGCTCTTCGCCACAAGTAAATCACGCCGTGAGCAGAAAGGGTACGCTTTTAAACAACCCCCCCACCCCCCTCCCCCCTATTATTTTGTTGTTATGATCATCCCCTACTCCTTTAGCAGACACTTTAATGTAAGGAGACGGAGACCCATCCATCTTTATCTCTCTCTCTCCTCGTATCCGTCTGTCTGCTTCCCATCCTGTTCAGCTCATTTTCCCTCTCTGGCAACCTTTCACCTTCCCCAAAACACACACACACACACACACACACACGTAGGGTTACAAAATTCCTGGAACTTTCAATAAATTCCCTGGTTCTCCCAAAATCCCGGTTTGAAGAATTCCCGAAATCATGAGGGAATAAGCAGGAAATCCGGAATCCTCTAATCACTATTTCTGGAAAACCAGGAAATGTATTGAAAGTTCCAGGAATTTTGCAATCCTACGTGTGCGTGTATGTTCTGTATGTTTATACAGTACACTTTGGGCTGGTGAGGAACATTGAGCCTAGCTGTAGGTCTGGGGCTGGTGAGGAACATTAAGCCTAGCTGTAGGTCTGGGGCTGGTGAGTGACATTGAGCCTAGCTGTAGGTCTGGGGCTGGTGAGTGACATTGAGCCTAGCTGTAGGTCTGGGGCTGGTGAGGAACATTGAGCCTAGCTGTAGGTCTGGGGCTGGTGAGGAACATTGAGCCTAGCTGTAGGTCTGGGGCTGGTGAGTGACATTGAGCCTAGCTGTAGGTCTGGGGCTGGTGAGTGACATTGAGCCTAGCTGTAGGTCTGGGGCTGGTGAGTGACATTGAGCCTAGCTGTAGGTCTGGGGCCGGTGAGTGACATTGAGCCTAGCTGTAGGTCTGGGGCTGGTGAGGAACATTGAGCCTAGCTGTAGGTCTGGGGCTGGTGAGTGACATTGAGCCTAGCTGTAGGTCTGGGGCTGGTGAGTGACATTGAGCCTAGCTGTAGGTCTGGGGCTGGTGAGTGACATTGAGCCTAGCTGTAGGTCTGGGGCCGGTGAGTGACATTGAGCCTAGCTGTAGGTCTGGGGCCGGTGAGTGACATTGAGCCTAGCTGTAGGTCTGGGGCTGGTGAGTGACATTGAGCCTAGCTGTAGGTCTGGGGCCGGTGAGTGACATTGAGCCTAGCTGTAGGTCTGGGGCCGGTGAGTGACATTGAGCCTAGCTGTAGGTCTGGGGCCGGTGAGTGACATTGAGCCTAGCTGTAGGTCTGGGGCTGGTGAGTGACATTGAGCCTAGCTGTAGGTCTGGGGCTGGTGAGTGACATTGAGCCTAGCTGTAGGTCTGGGGCCGGTGAGTGACATTGAGCCTAGCTGTAGGTCTGGGGCTGGTGAGTGACATTGAGCCTAGCTGTAGGTCTGGGGCTGGTGAGTGACATTGAGCCTAGCTGTAGGTCTGGGGCCGGTGAGTGACATTGAGCCTAGCTGTAGGTCTGGGGCTGGTGAGTGACATTGAGCCTAGCTGTAGGTCTGGGGCTGGTGAGTGACATTGAGCCTAGCTGTAGGTCTGGGGCTGGTGAGTGACATTGAGCCTAGCTGTAGGTCTGGGGCCGGTGAGTGACATTGAGCCTAGCTGTAGGTCTGGGGTAAAGATGCGTCTAGTTTTTACTTGTATTTCATGTTACACAACTTTTTTGTTTGTTTCATCACTCTCTCTGCCTCCCTCCCTCTCTCACCCTCTCTGCCTCCCTCCCTCTCTCACCCTCTCTGCCTCCCTCTCTCTCACCCTCTCTGCCTCCCTCCCTCTCACCCTCTCTGCCTCCCTCCCTCTCACCCTCTCTGCCTCCCTCCCTCTCACCCTCTCTGCCTCCCTCCCTCTCACCCTCTCTGCCTCCCTCCCTCTCACCCTCTCTGCCTCCCTCCCTCTCACCCTCTCTGCTTCCCTCCCTCTCACCCTCTCTGCCTCCCTCCCTCTCTCACCCTCTCTCCCTCCCTCCCTCTCACCCTCCCTCCCTCTCTCACCCTCTCTGCCTCCCTCCCTCTCACCCTCTCTGCCTCCCTCCCTCTCACCCTCTCTGCCTCCCTCCCTCTCACCCTCTCTGCTTCCCTCCCTCTCACCCTCTCTGCCTCCCTCCCTCTCTCACCCTCTCTCCCTCCCTCCCTCTCACCCTCCCTCCCTC
>NC_140021.1:9759920-9829920 GCF_964263955.1 Coregonus lavaretus
CACCAGCTACTGTCTCTATCTGTCCTTCTACATGGATCACCATGCAGCGTTGCCCCCTCCCTCCCTCCCTCCCTCCCTCCCTCCCTCCCTCCCTCCCCTTTCTTTGGCTTCACTCCTCTTGATGTTGCATGACCTAACACTCCACAGTGAGGATGCAGGCCAAAGTACAAGGCCACACAACATCAGCCAACTGCTTGCCGGCACCGGCTCGCACCCACCCACTGAGCCGCCAGTACCTAAGCCCCTCCCACCCACATGGGCACCGGCCCCCTTCCTTTCTGCTCGGGCCAATCAGGGACTCCGCAGCCAGCTGTTTGCCCGGGCTGCACACGTGAATGACAGGGGCGGGTGGAGGGGGGGGGGGGGGGGGGGGGGGGGGGGGGGGGGGTGGGGGGGGGGGGGGGGGGGGGGTGTGAAGTGGGTGGGTTGGGAGGGTGCTCTTGCAACTTTCACAACTCCTAGCAGCGGGGGGTTATCCGTGGCGCCTCCGGGGTATGAAGCCGGCTGTGCAGCACAGCACCGCTCCTCTCGGCTACACTGAAACAACTCCGCCAGCAGCACCATCACACCAAGGTCCTGCCTGCCTGCCTCTCGCTCTCCTCCTCTACTACTCTCCACTGAAATAAGAGTCACATTGTGTTTTCTCTTTATGGGTTCTCGGCCTGCCTTACTGCCTGAGGACATGGGCTCCTACAAGGGAGTGATTCATCTGGAGGGTGGGAGATGATGAGGGTGGAGATGCTGGAACTTCACAAAGAGCAGAGATTTTTGGGGGTCCCACAGAAAAATTATCTCCCTCCCTCCCTCCCTCTAAAGTAGGCAGTGATGGGGCCTGTTTTATGTCAGACATTACTGAGAGTGGTAGAGCAGGATGGGTGAATGATCAGATCTGGGAGTTTGAAGATACTTCTGGGCCTGAAAGTGTTAAAAGTCAACCCCACCCGCCACAAATGGGAGGGGGGAATGGGGCAGTAATGGCCAGTTACAAAGACAGCGAGCTGCTTTCCATGTGTTTAATAGTGATACTGGACAGCTAGCATCACCTGCTAGCATCTAGGAGGCTCCTCCTTTGAAGCCTGCCTCTCAAGGCTCCGAGCAAAGTGCCTCCTCGTCGAACACAAGGCCTGATAAAAAAGTTAATGTTTACTGGGATAGAAGTGCTGGCTTAGGGAGTGCCAGATGGATAAACTTTGACTACATTTTGATTATTCTCTTTGTTAACTAGGCCTACTTCTCTCTGAACCCGTTTATTTCCCTCGCCTTCTGACAACAATTCCCCTAATGCTGCACACAGCTCCTATCATAATTATGAAAACCTGAAACAACATCCAGTATCCACCATTTCCTGTTCAGGGGAAGTCCAAAAGACTTTGCAGTCTTGTGGGATGGCCCATTTCCTCAGCAAGGGATGAAATGAGAGGGGACAGGGATTATTTCCCCCCTCCGAGTTCTATTTATCCCTGACACCGTCCCTCCATCTCAAAATGGCTCTGGTGGCATGCTATTCTAGTTAGTCAGGCCTCACTAAAGGCATCTCAACCAGCATACACTTTTAGAATATGATAGACTCAGGATTCATACAAACTAAAACATCGCACTGAAAGAACAACTGTGAGAAACAAACCAACTTTGTCATTTTACAGGCGTTAAGTATTATGGTCTTATTCTTGACAAATGGTAATTGACTAATGCTAACTCAGCAAGTCCTCCCAAAATATCTATGACAGAACAAACCAAATGGCGGTGCAGACGTATGCTAACTCGATTCCTTAGGGGCCTTTAATTGTCATCATGGGAGTCTCTCTTCACTCTGAGCAGTCTCCAGTAATGTCATTAGAGGGCTCAATGAGCATAACACTTGTCTCTGGGGCCTTGCTGCATTGTTACAGTATTCAACACCGGGGGCCTGACAGAGTCACTGCATTACAAGCTTGGCAACCTTGCTCCGAACAGATAAGAACAGTGTCGAAGTGGAGACAGATCTGGACAGAACGGACCTGGAACAGCATCATCTTCCAGAGACGGTCTTGATTAAGACCACCTTGATGACTTAGCGGGCTGAGGATAAACTTGGGATGTTTCGTGTTTCACAGTTCACATTTCTGCAGTATTTGGTGACAAACAACAGGCAAAGTGTTTGTAGGTAGAAGTAGTATGGAAGAATGAATGATGGACAAAGATGAAACTGGACAACAACTAAATATAAGCGGAAAATATAGTTTCCATTATTCTCATCAAGTCCCAAAGCCTGTTCAATACCTAGTAGAGGAGGGAGTGCACTCTGCTCAGTTGCAAGTAGTTACATAAAGGGTCAAAGGCTTATTTTGCCCGATGCTGCTGCTCTTTCAAAGAGGACCCTTAACCTGGTTTTCACCTGCTTACCAATGCCTGTGGGAGCTGGGAAAGATGTTTAATGTTCTCCTTGGATGGGGTTTATAATTCCTTCCACTCTGGTGAACTTTGGTACCTGGAAGGAGGGGTTAGGGGGCAGAGCAGACGGAGGAGAGCTGGTGGCTGGCTGGTCTGACTGACTGGCTGGCTGGTTAATGATAATGATGATAATGCCCTTAAAAGGAGGCACCGCAACCTTGTGGGAATATTTTCACCGAAGTTAAAACTAATTTAGGGGGGGATCTAAAAGGTTTATCCCAGACGTGTTCAGGAGAGAGAAAACATTCCCTGGGTGGTTGAAAGGGTGGTCCTGTGTTGTTGGGTGTGTGTGTACACCTGCTGTGAGATGGGTGGCGGCTGTGCAGCCTGTATGCATCACTGGTGTTGTTTGGGCAGCGAGCTGCTCCTGTTGTGGGGGGTAGGGGGAGAAAGGCCAGGTTTCAACCCAGAGAAAGGGCAGTGTTTCTGCTTTTGTGTGCACTGCCTCCGGGGCTTGTCAAGAGAGAGCCTATCCCATCAACTCTACTCCCAAGGGGGAGCTGGAGAGGAGGAGTGCAAAGAGGAGGGGGGGGGGGGGGGGGGGTGTTGGAGATTGGAGGTGGGGGAAGGTTGACAGTGTAGTGTTAACTTCAGCTCAACAGAGCGGACACACCTATCCCCCCCCCCATCCCCCAACTAAGCACCCCCTCCCCCTCTTTGCACTCCTCCTCTCCATCTCTGATCAGGCCATAGGAGGTATTTTGAAACAGTGGGCATCTTTATCCATTGTCCAATCTTAAAGTTGGCTCTAAACAAAACATTTAATCCGATCAGTGAATTTTTATTTCCGTGACAGTGTTTTCTTCTGGATGTAAGAGAGAATCAGGTAGGGAGGGGTTGAGCTATAACAGGGTTCCCAAACTGGACAAAAATATAAACGCAACATGTAAAGTGTTGGTCCCATGGTTCATGAGCTGAAATAAAAGATCCCAGAAATTTTCCGTACGCACAAAAAGGATATTTCTCTCAAATGTTGTGCACAAATTTTTTACATCCCTGTTAGTGAGCATTAGCGTCTGAATCTAGTTTATGATTCGATCCTGTCCTATAACCTGATGTGAGAGAGAAGCAGGCAGAGAGGGTTTGAGTCATAACCGGTGTCGTCCTCGATCCTTGGGCGTGGAACTGCATGATACAGTGTGTAGCCAACGTCACAGAGATTACCCCATCTTGTAAAGTCAGTTGTTTGTCTGCGTCTCACGGCTGATGACGTTAGCATGTCTAGGAACGGGAGGGGACTTCAAAAGAAAAACCAAACTCTCTCCTGAAACAAGTTTTCAAGCTGTCAACTTAACTCCTGCACATCCTCCAATCAAAATGAGGCCATCATTCACATAAATAATGAGTAGGCCTAGAACATAAAAAAAAATAATGTGTTGGTTTATGTAGGCCTAGTTCAAAACTACTTAAAAGTGCTGAATCATTTCAAAACAGGAAGAAAAAACAGCAACACCAAGCAGTTTATCCTATGTTGTCATGCAGACAGACAGACAGAGATGGGGGGACTTAGTTGACCCTTATCAGTAGAGTGGAGCCCCCAATCCCTACCCCCCTCCAACTCCTGTCTCCTCCTACATTAGGACCTCTCCCATCCCATAATCCCTGTCCCCCTCCCCCACCTCTCACGCAGCTTTGCTAAGGGATGCTTTAAGGGTGTGTGTGTATGTGTGAGAAGGTGTCTGTCTGTCTGTGTGTGTGTGTGTGTGTGTGTGTGTGGGGGGGGGGGGGTATGTCTTTTCGTGGCCAAGGAGGAGGGACAAGCAACAAGTCTGGGGGCATGTGATCCGGTCTCTATGGAGACGAGGTGTGTCCTGTGTGTTTGTAGAACAAACAATGGTACCTTTTCAACTGATGAGGGGGAGGAGGCTTGTGTGTGTGTGTGTGTGTGTGTGTGTGTGTGTGTGTGTGTGTGTGTGTGTGTAAGGTGGTGACCACATCATATACACTGTTGGAATGGGACAAGGAAGTGGTGGCTCAGTGTTTCTTCCAAGGATGCCCCTTTGAAGAGGCATTACGCAGGGCCAACCTTGCTGGATTAATAGGGATTACCACGGTAGAGTTGGGTTTAACAATTCAAATGCAAAGGAAATGTGATTATTGTCGTGCAATTCTATTCTACAAAGTTTAGGCCTACTCAAGGTTTGGAATTGTAGGCTAAAAGTAACACAAGGTAGCAAAATATGAAACTGCAGGAAATGGCTCGGGTGTACATTCAGGATGAAGCCTCTGAAAGCTATTAGCACGTTGGCCACCCATTGGCATAGTCATATCTGACATCAATGGCATCATTTCCCAGCATGCACCACTCAGGTGGGGTGTCATTAGAGCAGCTCATCCTTCTATATTTACTGCCTCCGCGCGTCTAACAGACCATCTGAGATAGCCAGACTAACTAATAGAGTCCTCTCTCGATAAGCAATTCCAAATGTGTCCTCAAAAGTGGCAGATGTGGAAAATCCACCATACCTAGCCGGGGGCAGCGGCAAGGTAGGGACCAACGGGGCAGGAGGATCGGAGGGGGAGACAACCTACTGTGCACTAGGACTAGGCTGTGTCCGTCCAGGCATCTCTCTCTAGTCCTGCACACACACCAATCACCAACCAGTACAAACGTTTGGTTGTTTTATGGCTCTTGAACGGATGTCAATTACTATAGTTCCATCCATTTGACTACATTTCTCTACACGCCTATTTACATTCTGAAAACACAATATTAGGTGGCATTTAAAAAAAGACAGTTTGCCTGAATAATTATGTCCACATGTTCAAAAACTTTGATTGCGGTAACTTCAATCTGGCTATATGTTGATAAAGTCAACATAACCTAAGTATGTTATATTTTCATGTTCTCTTCTCTACCCAGCTCTCTCTCTCTCTCTCACACACAAAACTGGTTGGACCATGCTGTTGCCGTATGCACTTTTTTCCTCTCCTTCTGTCTCTCACTCTGTTCCTCCCTCCCTCCTCCCTCCCCTGTCTAGCTCCAGTGAGCAACAAGTGCTGCCTGTGAGTACCACCCCTCCCCCCTCCCCCTCCAACCTCCAGAAGCTATCTCAAATCCTCAGCCTGCGAGCAACTGCCAGCTGACAAAACTGTTTAGTCAGCATGAAAGACAGGGAGGGAGAGAGCGATGTGGGGCTGGATGAGAGAGAGAGAGAGAGAGAGCAAGGAGGCTGAAAAGAGAGGAGGCTGAAAAGGCTGAGAGAGCGAGAGAGGGAGTGCAAGAGCGGGGAGGCATTCTTACTGCGCATTCTCCATCCAGTCTCCCTTTTTCGTCTCCATCAGTCTCTCTCCTCTCTCTTGCTCTCACTCTCAACATAGCGTTAACCCTTTCTTCTCTGAGACAGCCAACACAGTTTAGAGATGGCTGCTCGCAGAGGTGAAAAGTAACACTCAAACCACAGCCAGGAAGACAATCCACTCCATGGTAGGAGTATTTTGTGAGTAAATGGAGGACAATGGAACCGTATAAAGGTTCCCCTACCTCCACTACAACTCAAATAAAGTAACGTAAACAAAACAACAAGATTTTAAACTGTTTGTCTCATCCGTACGATGGAAACGGCCTGACTTAGGAGAGGAGGCGACAACTCTGGAGAGCGGAGCCATTGTTGTTCCACTTCCTGTCTCCCCCATGCTTCACCCCTCCTCACCCCAGGTGCTGCTGCAGCCTCCATTTTCTAGCCTCTCTCTCCCTCTTTCCTTTCCTCTCCCCTCCCCTCCCCCTTGTGGCATTCTTTCACATCAGTGGCACAGCCGTCGAGTTAGACTTTGAACCCGCAGTAAATACCTGCTTTATTTGCAGCCTGTGCTGGAGGCTAGGTGGTGGCCTGTGGTTGGGAAGGGTGTATGTGGGTGGTGGGTGTGTTTGAGGGGGGGGACATCTATAGTGACAACTAGGAGCTGTGCAGAGGGATAAAGGACACTTAGGGCTCTGCAGAGACAGGGCCAACATCACCCTGGTGCAGCGCTCCCTCCCTCCCTGCAGCTTATCAGTTAGACCATGGACACACCCTGTGAGATGGATGACTTGGCCAATATTAACAACGCACTTCTGTGGGCCGACAAGAAAGAGGAGAACTATTGGACAATGAAGGTGCTACTGGTTGCTATGGCAAGCGATGCTAGTAAAATAGGTCACTCATTTCCCATAACAAATAAAAGCATCCATTCATCCAACCAAGATCATATTCACCAATGTAGAACGGATGGCATGGATTTTCTAGTAGTGGGTTGAAGGAGTAGTCCTGGCAGCAATCAATTCATCCAATTGTTTCCCGAATCCAACAACGTGATGCAATAGTACCTTGAGAGACAGGCCCCTAAACATTAGGACCTACTTTACACATTAGCTATGCAGCCAAGTGTCGCCTATAAAAAGCCAGTGCTATTAATCTAGATTTGGGACTTCTACCACAAATGTGTGGCTGTGCATACAAATATCACAGAGCCTCACCACTAGGCCTATATTTACACTGGGGCCTAGACCACAGCCAGGATATAGGGGGCTAACTATGGACTCACCCAATGGACATGTTGTAATGTCTACTGTAAGGTCCCTCCGTGTGTGTTTGCTGGTTGCAGCTTACATTCACACACCTGTAAAAGAAGTCCATCCCCTACTCGGTCCCAATGAAAACCTCCCTTTAAAGCAGCCTACGTGCACACAATGGAAGCGCCGACACTGTCCTACTTAGCTGTTCCGTCCACTTCTCAAATTTCCGCCATCTCACTTGGCTGTCTGTTACCGTATCCTCATCAAAGCACCCACCTTGAGCCTCGTTCCATCATTACATCAATAATGTTGGGGATGCAGCACATATAAGATGCAATACAGCATGTGTAACCTAAATGAAATGTGTGCGTTCTCATTTTTAAACAAGGAGTCAATGCATAGTAACAACTGCATAATCAAAAGAGGAAAGTTTATGAACTAAGCTATCCCCCCCCCCCCCCCAGCAGTTAGGAGTAACATACATTTGAGGTTGTAAATCCTGAGCAAGGAAGATTCGGGAAGAGGAGGGGCGAGGTGACACAGCGAGGCCGAACCCCAAGCTTGGATCCAATTTTGGAAACCATCTTCCTCAGGTTCCCTCTTTCCTCCCTCCTCTTACACCTACAAGTAGAGTCCCTATGTCCCCTCCACGCCCTCCCGGCCGGGGGATGGAACCTAATCTTATCTAAAAAAAGGCAAGTTAAAAATAGCCCTGGGAGCCAAAGGGCCAGCCCGTCTGTACCCTTGGGGAAACCACGACCCATCTCCATCAGGAAGAGAGGTAAAAAGAAAAAGTGTCTTCGTTTTTCATTTTGACCCAAGACCTTCAGTGTCTTCTGGGTGGTTCGCCCCATACATCCCTCTCTTATTTAATTGATTTAGAGTTCGTGAACAACAACAGGTTAACAGCTAAATGAGAGGAGATATAGAATGAGGAGGAAGAGGGACCAGTGTGGTCCTAATACCAATGCCATGGTCCTCTGTAGCTCAATTGGTAGAGCATGGTGCTTGTAACGCCAGGGTAGTGGGTTCGATCCCCGGGACCACCCATACATAAAAATGTATGCACACATGACTGTAAGTCGCTTTGAATAAAAGCGTCTGCTAAATGGCATATTATTATATTATTATTATGCCCAGGAGGAGGGCCCAGTGTGGTCCTAATACCAATGCCCAGGAGGAGGGGCCAGTGTGGTCCTAATACCAATGCCCAGGAGGAGGGGCCAGTGTGGTCCTAATACCAATGCCCAGGAGGAGGGGCCAGTGTGGTCCTAATACCAATGCCCAGGAGGAGGGGCCAGTGTGGTCCTAATACCAATGCCCAGGAGGAGGGCCCAGTGTGGTCCTAATACCAATGCCCAGGAGGAGGGCCCAGTGTGATCCTAATACCAATGCCCAGGAGGAGGGGCCAGTGTGGTCCTAATACCAATGCCCAGGAGGAGGGGCCAGTGTTGTCCTAATACCAATGCCCAGGAGGAGGGGCCAGTGTGGTCCTAATACCAATGCCCAGGAGGAGGGGCCAGTGTGGTCCTAATACCAATGCCCTGCATTGTTGAAGGGACTTGCCTGTCGGCTTGCCATCCGGGGACACAGTGTTTAAGTCAGTGTCTTTGGGGGATGAGTGGGGTTTTATTAGGCTAAATGGTGGGCTAATGAGGGCATAAGGGGGTTGAAGACTCTTAATTACCTCCCTCAGCATCCTCGTCTGGCCCAAACCTCATTGGGAGGAATGTTGATCAACTGACTTGGTTTCTCGTCAAAGAACATATAAGATTAAATTGTTCTCCTTTATGTTCATCCAAACTCCTAACAACTTGTGTTATCATTTGAGTGATGCTACAAAATGCCCAGTTTCACATCTGGACATTATTATGTTTAGTTGAAGGCTTAATCATTCCCTTGAGTAGCCTATTTGTTTTAATTATTTTACCAGCCATATATAATGACTGTTATTATTAGGACCATTTAGCCCTAAGGCAAAACAAACAAAGAAACAATCATTACATTAAAAACCTAGTTAAAACATAGCCGATCACATTGAATTGCAGAGATGAAACAACACAAGATGACAGAAAGTCAAACAATTGCCATTTCTAACCAGAAGAGTAAGACAGGTAAGACCTTACTTGAGTAAGATCCAAGTCCAACCAACAACTTAAACCAGAAATATAAATGTAGACTTCTGAGGTGTGTAACTAGGCTACAACTGGTCAACATCATATTAAATTAAACATTGTTTTTGCACTCAGAGCATCCCACATCAAGGATAGAAAACTGTTCAAAGTGACTTCCTTGGCTAAACTGAGACCCATAGCTAGTCTATTTTGTCAACACACTAGAGTCATGAGTACCGATAATGCAGTGGATTTGGAGACCTTGTGGAGGGTGGAGAGCTGAGGACATACAAAGGGGACATCCTCTACTAAAGTGTGGTTCCACACTGATCAACATTCATCAACTATATCTAGGGTCAGAATTCAATAGAAAATAGCTGGTCAAATTAAGTTGTTCATCATTTATTTATATTCAACCACATCATGCTCTTTTTGGTGGAAGTTATAGAAATTATCATTTGACTGATGATTACATTATTATTATTTTTTAAACGAAACTGTCTTCTTGACAGTGCAAAAGCATTTTCCTCTTATCCAGTCTACTATTTCATCTGCATGCCCTCGCTTGACTATGACTGCAGGGCCTAAACCAGGACAGGCTCATCATCTTTCTGTACCACAGAAAAACAACTTCTCTAGCCTATGTTATGCCTCCCTCAATACATGATACACTTAAAGCAATAAAGTCAACTGATGCATCCTGCTTACCCAACCCCCACCCTCCCCTCATGTTGCCTTGACTTGAGTCGTTAGTTTCATCGCACATTCAACCAAACTATTCACGCTTTCAGTAGCCTATTTCTTCATCTTAAATACACCAAACATCTTTGATATAGATTATAGAGTTGGATGGTGAGTTTCCCTACAGCGAAATGACTGTGTTTGATCCCGCTGTCGCCGTAGGCCTACTCGTCTACAGTGTAGAATTTCGTAATGGAATGCGAACTGCTCATCCGGATCTGCACTCTCCTCCCTGTCTCCTTCCAAGTGGTCAGAGAGCTCGAGAGAAGAGGAACATCGCCCAGCGAGCTCCAAAACCGTGTTGCTTCTATTTTCAACCACCGACAAAACAGTCAACAATGCAAAATATCAACAGGTCATCTCTCCATCACCAGACAACATGTTGTAAACAGAATAACAATGTAGACACAAAGTTACACTTTTACCCAGTGCTATTCTATGCGCACAGCAGTCGACGAGATCAAGGGACGAAGGAAAAAAATAGAAAAGAATGCCTAGCAACCATTATCTAACCAGCTCGCGCTACGTTGCAGTTCCCCAAGAGACAGAAACGTCTCAATTCATCACTTTCGAGCGTCTAAAAGACCTAAAAATAAAAACTACCCATGAATGATCACAAATAAACACTGTACACATCAACCATGCATTTTGCATCCTTCTCATTGTAGATGAGGCTAAACAAATTTGCATAAAGTGGATTATAATAATTCAAGAATGTAAAAAAGTGAGAAATAATGATTGACGTGTTTATTATCGTAATGATGAATGAGGAAAACTATAGACTAGTAGGATAACAAGCTTCATGATGAGTAGGAAGTACTGTTTCGGTTTATTTCCTAAACAATTAAAGATAGAATCGTGTCGAATCATTGAATAATTTGAATTGTAACATTTTAACACAGGCTACTCTTGAAAAGTAAATAAGTTTCGTAAACATCTCGGCAAGGTCAAAATGTAGCTAGCTATACCGACACATGGCCACTAAGCTGTAGCTAGGCTTCGATCAAAGTGCACTGAAGATATGGATGCTCGAGTGCAGCAACAGGCGGCTAGTTAGCTAGCAGACTTTGAACCTCCTCGAGCCCCCATCATTAAAAACACTTTACCGAGGGGGGAAGTTATAACTCCAACAATTGCTGTTGATTTGAAGAGGGAATTAGTAGCTAACTAAACCTTGCCGGTTAAAAAATAATAATATAAGGAAGAGACATTCCACCGCTCAGGCGTTTTAATCGTGGATGAGCATCAGGTCCTCATCGAAAGTAGGAAGCAAATGGGAGTTGCGAAAACTATCCTATCCACATCTCTTTTCGAACTTTAACAACTTTACGTCACAACAACTGTAAACTTCGCCAAACACTCAATTAACATCACATATCGACTAAACCAAACAAATAAGGAAGATTTAAGAGAATAAGCCGAGGAGCTAGGTACTTACGTTCGACTTTGTTGGGGTTGGGCTGCTTGCGCCGAGACATACTGATGATGGTGAATGGTGATGATGGGCTAAGAAAAAAAAAGAAGCTGCAAAGTTGTTCCGGAGAGGAATCAAAATGGCGTTACTGAGGATGTGCAAAGTTAGACAACTTTGTTCCCCCCTCTTTCTTCCAAATTCCTAAAGAGGAAGATAGAAGAAAGAGTTGAGAGACGAGAGGAAAACACTTATTTCGCTTTCCTCTCTGGCCGTCCCCAAAGCGCTGTTCTCTCCTCTCCCCTAAACCTGATAAGTAAGACGCATCACGTGTTGCTCCTGCTAGTCTCCAAGGGGACGTGTTACTGAGGCTGCTGCCACTACACTTGAGCCAGTAAGCATCTCTACAGGAGGGGTCTCAAAAGAGCAAAACGTTTTATCGAGCGGCGTGGTACCAATGACTACGTGGTACCCTCAACATAAAACTTCGAGAGAGGAAGTGCACGTGGAGGAAGCTCATGCCCTTTAAAGTTCTAGAACTTTGTTGTTGATCAACATTTAATTATGGGGCAACTTTGTACAATGAATAGATGCGATTTAAAATAAAACCTAACAAAAATACACACCTATCATTTAAAAATGAGTGTGATGATTAAATAATGTTTAAGTAGATACATGACGCAGTGATGGATTCCCAAGCAACCTATATTTAGCTAGTTTCAATATAAAACATTTAGTTTCAGCTGGTGCCTGCATACCCCCACATTCCTCCAAGCCCTCATCTCTGGATACAGACCCCTCCCCGCGCCTATGCTCATCAACCACTGGCCGACAAACATTTCCCTCCCCTCTATACAGCTCAGCTGGTAGGAGCCTGCACAGCCCTCACTCACACTGTCTGGGCCACGTTGAGATGGAGTCAGATATATTAGGCTACATTACCAGTATTTCCAACTTTTCTATCATTTTTGTTTTAATTATTATAACTAAGTTAGTCTAGACAAACTACTTTCATTAAGGACAAATTAACTGAAGATTAAATGTGATTTTTTGGGGGGGTATGACTTGACAAGGACAGCAATGGAGTTGGAAAGAGCACAAACTGATCTGGGACCAGGCTAAGAGGATAAGAGAGTTTAGTCATTGTGGCTTCCTTCTGTTGATTAGATCCAACCTAAACTTAATTTGATTGGAGGTGTCATGTGTGACAATCACCACCATGTTTGGTCACACCACCATGTTTGCGTCCCAACTCTCCTCCAAAATTGCCAAAAGACAAGTGATGCTTTAGGAACGTTAATAAGGATGCTACTTGGGCTGTCATTTGTTGACATCACATAATTCTCAGAGACACTTTGCAATTTGATCTGAATATTGATCACTAATCATCCTAGTAAAGCTAAACTCTCTAGGCTTTGTATCCAGGTATGCCCAATCAACGGCAACTGAATGGAAAAGACGGCACCAAATAAAATAAGGAAATTAAATGGTGCTTATATTTCCAATAAGACATATACTGTAGCTCGATCTACACTATGGCATGGGACGTGGACTCATCTCAATAGACCACTTTTGAGGTCTTAAAACATCTGGCAAACATCTGATTTTGGGAGTGAGAGCTTATTTGTATATCTAATATCACAGAAGATACCTAACATATTTCACAAGGCTGAGTTAAAGAAATATGGTCATTGGTGAGCTGTTCGATTAAAGGCTCAAATGTTATTTTTTACACATAATGTGCATCAATTTTGTTTATAAAGAAAAAAACACACACACTCCTGCAGTGCCATTCACTTATCTGAAGGAAATACTCACAGTATCAGCCTCATGAGCCTGAGATGAACAGAAATTACATTACACCACTAATCCAATCAATTGTTTTCTTTCAAATTCAAATCAAACTATTGACAAACAATTAGCACATTTAGTTTCACGTTTCTGTGCATGCTTGCCTTGCCCTTGACCTGATTCACAAAAATGTTGGCTTTCCCCTAGGGTGGTTTCACTCTTTGTTATCAAGTGCTTGCATGCAAAAAAAAAAAAAAAAAAACATTTTATAAATCTAGGTTGCACAAACTTTATGATCTGCCATTAAAACACTCAAATAGGCATTTTAAAAAGCCATCCAATTTCATCACTTTGACTTTCAAGAGACTGTCGCCTACATGGTGGTCAAAAAAGTAGTTTGTGTGCGCGCGCACGCGCATATTTTAATTGCCA
Source organism: Coregonus lavaretus (assembly GCF_964263955.1). Lineage (NCBI taxonomy): Eukaryota > Metazoa > Chordata > Actinopteri > Salmoniformes > Salmonidae > Coregonus > Coregonus lavaretus. Next base: position 9,773,335 of record NC_140021.1, read on the forward strand.
AAAGTGGCAGAGTGCCCATAGAGATCCTAATAAATGACCGATTCTGAGTGTGCCTTTCTGCTGTCACAAAACCCACAAAAATGAGTGTGATCTTATTTATTGAACGTAACCAAGGCTTCAACCCCGTTGCTAAGGAACAACCATCCCAACTTCGACAACAACAAAAGGGTGGATTCCATCGTGTGTGAGGCGGCCACAGCATCTCACATTCTGTAAAACAAGTTCCAGACTGGTCTGAGCCGCGCGCGACCGCGTATCTGCAAAGGAGTCGAACAAGTTGATAACACTCGACGCATATGGGTCACCATGTTTTAACTTGAAGAACTAGGCTATTTAACGCTGTCGTACAAACTGTAATTACACTGTATTTGACTCTACCCAGTACCCTCACACCATCCTCAGTCACATGAGTTAAACACCTGTTGGTTGTTTGGGGGATGACAAGCACATGCTGCACTTACTCAATTGCCTGTGAACTGTCTGTCAGGTTTTTTTCCCTATAGGGCCTATTTCAAAGTTAACAACTTTTTAAGTCATTTTTTACACATTCTAGATGTGTTCCAGAAATTGACTTTGTGCTTAAAGAAAGTGTATGAACTACAGTAATTTGAGTTGTTATACTAAGATGTTGCCCTGGCTGGCTCCAGCATGTGCTTGGAAGCAAATGCATAGATAAGGAAGGACAGGGGGAGTGGTGAAAAACCGGTTTCCATTGGTGACAGATGATTTGTAGGGAACAGTTGTTTGCCTTGCAGCCTGCATGGCACTGAAGCTGCCCAGAGAGGAGGGCAACTTGTAAATGCTCTCTTTATAACTTGCAGATTCGGCTACTGTGTTCCAAGGCGCAATATGCACCAACAGATGGTGTGCAAACACTTCTTTGTGTCAGTTTCATTACACATAAACCACAATTTGGTTATGTCTATAATTCCCTTGACCCCAGAGAGAAAGGTTACTGATTGAAGTGCATAATCTACCTTTGTGGCGATTCATAGAAGAGCTTGGATGGAAGACATGGAAACGATACTCAGGCAAGGGGAAGAGAATAACAACAATTATAACGGGCAACTATATATTAGCCACAAGTGCAAGAATGTCCTCTCCGTCTATCATCACTTGTTAGGATTTTGCAGAGATGACAGTTCAGTGCAATAGAGCTAGACTCACTCTTCCATGGAAGTCTCTTTGCCAACAGATGTTTTTTCCGCAGCATTTCAAGAACTTTGATTTAATCCCATTCATTTATTTCATCCAGTACTCTACCCTGCACCTTAGACTGCTGCCCTATGTACATAGTCATTGAACAATGGTCACTTTAATAATGTTTCCATACTGTTTTACCACTTTATACAGTGGGGAGAACAAGTATTTGATACACTGCCAATTTTGCAGGTTTTCATACTTACAAAGCATGTAGAGGTCTGTAATTTTTATCATAGGTACACTTCAACTGTGAGAGACGGAATCTAAAACAAAAATCCAGAAATTCACATTGTATGATTTTTATGTAATTAATTTGCATTTTATTGCATGACATAAGTATTTGATCACCTACCAACCAGTAAGAATTCCGGCTCTCACAGACCTGTTAGTTTTTCTTTAAGAAGCCCTCCTGTTCTCCGCTCATTACCTGTATTAACTGCACCTGTTTGAACTCGTTACCTGTATGAAAGACACCTGTCCACACACTCAATCAAACAGACTCCAACCTCTCCACAATGGCCAAGACCAGAGAGTTGTGTAAGAACATCAGGGATAAAATTGTAGACCTGCACAAGGCTGGGATGGGCTACAGGACAATAGGCAAGCAGCTTGGTGAGAAGGCAACAACTGTTGGCGCAATTATTAGAAAATGGAAGAAGTTCAAGATGACGGTCAATCACCCTCGGTCTGGGGCTCCATGCAAGATCTCACCTCGTGGGGCATCAATGATCATGAGGAAGGTGAGGGATCACCCCAGAACTACACGGCAGGACCTTGTCAATGACCTGAAGAGAGCTGGGACCACTGTCTCAAAGAAAACCATTAGTAACACACTACGCCGTCATGGATTAAAATCCTGCAGCGCACGCAAGGTCCCCCTGCTCAAGCAAGCGCATGTCCCATCTGAAGTTCGCCAATGACCATCTGGATGATCCAGAGGAGGAATGGGAGAAGGTCATGTGGTCTGATGAGACAAAAATAGAGCTTTTTGGTCTAAACTCTACTCGCCGTGTTTGGAGGAAGAAGAAGGATGAGTACAACCCCAAGAACACCATCCCAATCGTGAAGCATGGAGGTGGAAACATCATTCTTTGGGGATGCTTTTCTGCAAAGGGGACAGGACAACTGCACCGTAATGAGGGGAGGATGGATGGGGCCATGTATCGCGAGATCTTGGCCAACAACCTCCTTCCCTCAGTAAGAGCATTGAAGATGGGTCGTGGCTGGGTCTTCCAGCATGACAACGACCCGAAACACACAGCCAGGGCAACTAAGGAGTGGCTCCGTAAGAAGCATCTCAAGGTCCTGGAGTGGCCTAGCCAGTCTCCAGACCTGAACCCAATAGAAAATCTTTGGAGGGAGCTGAAAGTCTGTATTGCCCAGCGACAGCCCCGAAACCTGAAGGATCTGGAGAAGGTCTGTATGGAGGAGTGGGCCAAAATCCCTGCTGCAGTGTGTGCAAACCTGGTCAAGACCTACAGGAAACGTATGATCTCTGTAATTGCAAACAAAGGTTTCTGTACCAAATATTAAGTTCTGCTTTTCTGATGTATCAAATACTTATGTCATGCAATAAAATGCAAATTAATTACTTAAAAATCATACAATGTGATTTTCTGGATTTTTGTTTTAGATTCCGTCTCTCACAGTTGAAGTGTACCTATGATAAAAATGACAGACCTCTACATGCTTTGTAAGTAGGAAAACCTGCAAAATCGGCAGTGTATCAAATACTTGTTCTCCCCACTGTATGTCTTAATCTCCTGTTCTTTCTTTCTTTTTAGATTTTTTCTTTTAATTTAGTTTTTTACTTTTGGATTATGTGTCTCTTGTTATTGTATTGCTAGATATTGCTGCACTGTTGGAGCTAGATTCGTAAGGATTTCGCTGCACATGCGATAACATCTGCAAAGCTGTGTACGCAACCAATAAACTTTGATTTGATTTGATCCCTGAATATAATTATTCTAATAACATCATCTAACCAACCAGGAACTAGGTGAAAATTTTATTTTTATGTTTCTTGTCAGCTTGGTTCCTACTGGTTGAAGAGGTTTACAGTCCTTTCCTGACCCCAAATCACCATCATACCCTTTTGAAGACCCTGTCACCTGGGCTGTGTTCATTGGGCACCAAATGTAAGTAAACGGAGTGAAACAGGGAGGGACTACCTTGACTTGTCCAATAAGAAACACTCATTTTGGTTTTCATTTCTGTTTTCAAATGTTTTCTGCTGCATGTGCTAATGACCACGACTCTGGATAAATGTGAAACCTGTGTTGCCTATGCTGACACTGTCCTGTAATTAAGGGAAGAAACACTGACAAAGATGTTTCCAAGTTTGAACGGATAGTAGGATAGAAGAGTGAGGAGTGGGGAGGAGGGGAGAGAGAGAGAGAGAAAGAGTGGGAGGGGAGGGAGGGAGAGAGAGAGAGAGAGAGAGAGAGTGGGAGGGGAGAGAGGGAGAGAGAGAGTAGGTGGTAACATGAAGCCTCCTTCAACCCTGTCAAAGGATCCAAATGGTTTGGAGTGCTTGAGTGCTTTGAGATCTGACCTACACTGCAGTGTGGCTGTCTGTCCTACTAAAGGCTATGCCTAGAGGCCATCACACAGTCTGTGAAGAAACAACCTTGGGATTTGTCACAACAGTAGCAGTAGAACCGCAGTTAATCATTGACCTGTTGCTAGTCCCAATGTTGGTGTATCAGTGTGTAAGGTTGTTGCTGCGTTTGTGTGGTTGGGTGGGTCATGAGTCACTAAAATGGCGGGTAACTGAGGCTGGGCTGGGGCACAGAGATAGATAGAGGACTCTAGTGCCCAAAAGCCAGTTTTAGCATGGGCAGTGCCATTGAGGACCAGGGGTTGGACCCGGTTCAGGGAACAGAACAGAAAAATAACCACATTTTTAGAGGAACAGAAACAGAACCGGGAACAAAAGTGATCTCAAGTGTTCAAGGAACAGAACAGTTATTTAAAAATCTTGAGAACCGGTTAATACGTTTATTTTGAGTTCCAAGCAATTTTTTCAGTCCCACAAAAAATACCATCAAAGCTCCTATGCAAAGCACTCACTCTGTCACTCAGAAACGTCTCCTTCCAGTGTCTGCCTGCCAGCTTTTTCTAGGCTAGTTAAGGATACTATTAGTTATCATGTTTCATGTTTGGATTTATTAACTAAAAAAAGGTAAGACGTGTTTTGAATTCTGGTGCCGCTGCTTGTTATTAGCTCTGGTCCAGGGCATTGAGCCAATGTTCGGACATTCAATGTTCCTCCATATTAGCCGCTCCTCCGTAGGTAACTAGCTATAATATAATATAATAATATAATTATGTAATTCAGTGAAGTAGGAATGACAGGCCTACTACTAATATCCTAAACACATTATAATGCACATCATATCCTGATGCTAAACACTTAAATCCAAGCCTCCTCCATGTCTACCCCTGTCTCTTGCTCTCTCCCCATTCGCAAAATTTGAGTCGCATCGTGCGCCCTACACTTGTCCATCCATCAAGCATGTAAACAATTAGCTTGCCCGGTGTGGTGAGACTGATGGTTTGTCGAGATTGATGGTTTGTTGACAACTGTAGCATTTTAGCTAAGCCTAACCCAGCTACGGAAGGAAGTGACTTTATGTAGTCGGTTAGGAGAACTAACACAGCAGATTAGGATAATTAATACAGCAGTATAAGATAATTAACATAGCAGGTTAGGAGAATGAGGTTACGGTTAGGAACAGGGTTAGGGTTAGGCTTAGCTAAAATGCTACAATTGTCAACAACTGTTATCCCTAACGGACAACTAGATGGGGCTGTACTAGCCACAACCATACAAACCATTAGTCTCGACAAACCATCAGTATCTTAACACCGGTCTATAGCAAGCTGCTCTATCTGCGCTGATTGGTGGAGTAATTGAATGAGCTAATTGTAAAAACTATGTTGATTTCAGGTTAAAAAAGGAACAGAAAGGAACGATATAAACCAGTACTTTTTTGGGTTCAAACCGGTTCAGAACTTTATTTTGCTGGTCGGAACAGTGGAATGGAACGAAACAAATAGTGGTTCTGTTCAGAACAAAACGATTGGAAAATAATTTTAGTTCCAACTGATAGTTGAGGACTATCACCATTTTCACCAACTGAGTGGGACTTCCTATGGCTTAAGGAAGGATCACATAATTATATCCAGGTCATCAAGAGGGATCAGGCAATTAATTATACTCATGAGAAAACATTCCATGACTGGGGTCCTCCCGAGTGGCGCAGTGCTTGAGGCATCACTACAGACCCGGGTTCGATCCCAGGCTGTGTCACAGTCGGCCGTGACCGGGAGACCCATGGGTTAGGGGAGGGTTTGGCTGGCCGGGATGTCCTTGTCCCATTGTGTTCTAGTGCCTCCTTGTGGCGGGCCGGGAGCCTGCAAGCTGACTTCAGTCGCTAGGTGTATGGTGTTTCCTCTGACACATTGGTGCGGCTGGCTCACGGGTTAAGCGAGCAGTGTGGCAAGAAGCAGTGTGGCTTGGCATGGTTGTGTTTCGGAGGATGCATGGCTCTCAACCTTTGCCTCTCCCGAGTCCGTACAGGAGTTGCAGCAATGGGACAAGACTGTAACTACCAATTGGGGAGAAAAAGGGGTAAAAGTACAACAACAACATAAAACATTCCGTAACTGGAAGTGGCAGTAAATTGCTGACCTTGGCTTTAAACCTGTTCAAACAAAACACTCCAGGTGGCAGTATGAACCCTTTCAGTATGTTTACCAACTCATAGAAGTAGTAGAAAAAGAAAATTGACTACTTTAAAATGTAGATGGCTTCAGTGAAGCTCCCCATGCTCTAACGCAGGGTTTCCCAAACTCGGTCCTACCCCCCGGGTGCACGTTTTGGTTTTTTGCCCTTGCACTACACATCTGATTCAAATAACCAACTCATCATCAAGCTTTGATTATTTGAATCAGCTGTGTAGTGCTAGGACAAAAACCAAACCTTCACCCAGGGGAGGCCCTAGGACCGAGATTGGGAAACCGTACTCTAACGGATGCCATAATGGGACAGTTGCGTCTTTAACTATCGCTGGGGTGAGACAGTCCAACCTTGTGCAGAGCTGTAGGGATGGTTGACAAACACAAGAGCCACACAAAGTTCCTCAGATGCAGGCAATCCATACATTACCAGTGTATTCACAATACATTTTCACTCAGAACGAGCAAATTCTTTCCAAACTGGTTACTTTATTCAGATTGAGGTGTTTATAGGAGGGTTTTTTATTCAGAATGAGCTCTTATGACTTTTATTTAATGTTTTCTTCAGTGACTCCTAGCGCTGAAACACAGACTCCTTTCTCTGATAGTGACCCAAGACAAAAATAAGCATCTTCTGCTTGGAAAGTCCACATAGTGAGTGAAGCATTCGACAAAGAGAAAAGGAGTCTACATGGATGTAACAGGATACATTAACCGGTTCACAAATTGTTATTTCAACAATAAAACCAACAAGGAACTTCTCACATTTGGCATGGAGCATTATCTATTTGTAGTCTCACATTGAAAAGAGTAGGCCCTCTAGTGGACCAGACTAGAAACTGCTGATGTTGCCTACTCGGACAGAGGTAATTTTTGCTTTTTAAACGTTTATTTGAAGAAAGAGTTTTAATTTTGGAATCAGGAGTAGTCAGAAGAACGTTAAGAAACGTTATTTGTTCGTTGTTTGTTGAAATATGTAGCAAGGGAATCAGAGAACCTGCAGAGCAAATAGCAAATAACTCATTTACAGAATGTATACTTGAACAAACTGTATTTGGACTGACATTATGCACTTTCACAAAACATGGATTTCTAATTAATGTAATTTAAATGATGATGCAGGTCAGTTTGAATCAAGTGGTTCGTCTTGTACATGGGCCGGTTCCCCGGACACAGATTAAGCCTAGTTCTAGACTAAGAATAAGCATGTTCAAGAGAGATTCTTCATTCAAAGTAGTTGAAGTCTATCTATGCTGTCAATGTTTTCAACAGCATAGCTTACATTTCGGCATAGGGCCTATAGGCCCTCTAACAAATGTGTATGTGGATCAACAAAACATAACCTACACATACAGACCCTTCAGAAAGTATTCAGACCCCTTGACTTTTTCCACATTTTGTTGTGTTACAGCCTAAATTTTAAATTGATAAAATTGATATGTTTTTGTCACTGGCCTACACACAATACCCCATAATGTAAAAGTAGAATTATGTTTTTAGACATTTTAGACATTTTACAAATTATGAATAATGAAAAGCTGAAATGTCTTGAGTCAATAAGTATTCAACCCCTTTGTTATGGCAAGCATAAATAAGTTCAGGAGTAAACATTTGCTTAACAAGTGACACAATAAGTTGCATGGACTCACTCTGTGCAATAATAGTGTTTCACACGATTTTTGAATGACTACCTCATCTCTGTACCCAACACATACAATAATCTGTAAGGTCCCTCAGTCGAGCAATTAATTTAAAACACAGATTCAACCACAAAGACCAGGGATGTTTTCCAATGCCTCGCAAAGAAGGGCACGTATTGGTAGATGGATAAACATGTAAAAATAAGACATTGAATATCCCGTTGAGCATGGTGAAGTTATTCATTACACTTTGGATGGTGTATCAATATACCCAGTCATCACAAAAATACAGGCTTCCTTCCTAACTCAGTTGCCAGAGAGGAAGGAAACCGCTCAGGAAATGTCACACCGAGGCCAATGATGACTTTAAAACAGTTACAGAGTTTAATGGCTGTGATATGAGAAAACTGAGGATGGATCAACAATATTGTAGTTACTGCACAATACTAACCTAATTGACAGAATGAAAAGAAGGAAGCCTGTACAGAATAAAAACATTCCAAAACATGCATCTTGTTTGCAACAAGGCACTAAAGTAATACTGCAAAAAAATGTGGCAAAGCAATTAACTTTTTGTCCTGAATACAAAGTGTTATGTTTGGGGCAAATCCAACAACACAAGAACATGTGGAATAAGTCAAGGGGTGTGAATACTTTCTGAATGCACTTCCCCCCTCTACTCTTACGCAATGTGCATTTAATGCAAGAGAAAGACTTAAGATGTACTTTTTAAGTTGTGTTTTTCTTGACATCTGGCTCAATTCAATCAAACCTGCATTTCTATATTTACAACATCGTTTTTTCCCCCATGGTCAAATAAACTCACAAACTGGGCTTGGGTACTATATAAAACCTACAACTACAGTACTACCATGCAGTGACATTTTTAAACAAAGTGAGCACTGGGTTTGATTGAATTCTAGCCCTGATCTGCTATTAGCGCCACACATACCTCCTTTCTTCCAGAAGCAGAAGGAAAAGCGGGGGAAATCGGGCAGGAACCGGGGCTCGTCATGGGACAACGTGGCCACCCGTCCTGTGAGCAGATTAGCAGACAGGTATAGCTCCTCAATTGACTGCCCTGTGGGAGAGGGATACACAGAGAGGGCAAACACTCACTTCCTGCTGGGGAAACGTTGTGTGACTCAACCTAGTTTAAATTTAGGATCATTGTAGCTTTCACATAGCATCAATGTAGCTGGTGGGGTGAATTTGCCAAAAGTCATTAATTTACCTTGACTTCCGCCGTAAATCAACAATAGGAATTCAAGGGTTGGCTTATTCCAAGTGTATATGCAGACAACGCAATTATATACCATTTACCAACCTAAATTGAATGATGATGATCTGGCGTCTTTTCCCTATGGGTGGATGCAGTTGAATTGATTAATTTCCTACAGTAATCTTCAGGGCAATATGTTCCAAAACATACACTCATACCAGGGCGGTAAGTGCTGTTTGTTGACGAGTTGAGTGTTTCAACCTCATCTATTACAGTGAGAGAGGGAACTATGATGCCAGTTTTATTCATTCAATCTCTACATTTCATATTGATGTGTACCATTAAGTTAGGGTCAATGTTAGGGTCGGGGTAAGGGAGCTATAACACCAGTGGCTTTGTTTGGAAGGGAAGGGAAGGTTGGGGAAATATTGAACTCACTAAGCAGAAATGACACTCTCAAATTGCCCTTGTAGGATGGTGACATGGGAAGGCAGGGGTTAACACTGATCCCAATGTCCTGTAAAGGGTCTGGAAAAAAAAAAAAACAGAAACATTAGAGCAACCTTTGACAATTTTTTCATTTTCTGATGAGAAGAAGAAATTAATGAACCCATAAAATGAGACTGACATGACTATCACATTACAGCACTTTGGTTAAAAATACAGTGCCTTCAGAATGTATTCACACCCCTTGACTTTTTCAAAATGTTGTTGTGTTACAAAGTGGGATAAAAATTAATTGAATTGTCTTTTTTTTGTCAACAATCTACACAAACTAATCTAATTTCAAAGTGGAAGAAAAATTCTAACATTTGTAAACATTTATGAAAAATAAAACATAGATAACTATTCAACCCCCTGAGTCAATGTTAGAATCACCTTTGGCAGCGATTACCGCTGTGATTCTTTCTGGGTAGGTCTCTAAGACCTGTCCACACCTGGATGTGCAACATTTGCCCATTATTATTTTCAAAATTCTTCTAGCTCTGTCAAATTGGTTGTTGATTTAGTTAAGTCAAAACTGTAACTTGGCCACTGTCTTCTTGGTAAGCAACTCCAGTGTACATTTGGCTTTGTGTTTTAGGTTATTGTCCTGCTGAAAGGTGAATTAATCACCCAGTGTTTGGTGGAAAGCAGACTGAACCAGGTTTTCCTCTTGGACTTTGCCTGTGCTTAGCTCCATTCCGTTTCTTTTTTGTCCTGAAAAACTCCCCATTCCTTATCGATTACAAGCATACCAAAAAGTGTTTTTGCAGTATTACTTTAGTACCTTGTTGCAAACAGGATGCATGTTTTGGAATATATTTTTTTCTGTACAGGCTTCCTTCTTTTCATTCTGTCAATTAGGTTAGTATTGTGGAGTAACTACAATAATGTTGATCCATCCTCAGTTTTATCCTATCACAGCCATTAAACTGTGTAACCATGCAGAGTGAGTCCATGCAACTTATTATGTGACTTGTTAAGCACATTTTTACTCCTGAACTTATTTAGGCTTGCCATTACAAAGGGGTTGAATAATGATTGACTCAAGACATTTCAGCTTTTCATTTTTAATTCATTTAGAAACATTTCGAAAAAAACATAATTCCACTTCGACATTATGGGGTATTGTGTGTAGGCCACAAAAAATCTCAATTTAATCCATTTTAAATGCAGACTGTAACACAACAAAATGTGGGGAAAAGTCAAGGGGTGTCAAGGAATCAAAACAGTTCAATAATACATTCTTGGTAGGCAGTAGTAGCTAACATTAACTCATGTTTTGCCTCATCACTGTAATGTTTGCTTCCTTCCCACCGGGCACAAACTGGTTGAATCAGTGTTGTTTCCAATGTGAAATAGACGTTGAATTGACGTCTGTGCCCAGTGGGTTGCTACTCTCAATGCCTGTAGTCCAGTTTGTATTTGTCAGTGGTGTAAAGTACTTACAGTTTTTCTCAATTGCTTAAACACTAAAACCCATTGGCTGAACAAAGTTCTCAGTTGCCTGGACTCATTTAGCTAATTATGCAGTCTGTTGTCAATACCTTAAACCATTTCACATGGTAAAACACAATTTGCAGATCTCACTTAGACTTTTCAGCAAAACTCTAAACACATTCTCATTCTCAAAACACATTCTGCACTCTAATGCACATGTCATCCATACTGGTAAACACAAGTGGCAACAGTCAAATACAAATAGAGAACACATGTCATTGATTGAACACAACCACTCAAAATTGATTTAACCTGTTTCAAATGATGCGACACAACCAATATAAGCCAGTTCAGAGAGCAAACAGGTTGTTGAAGGTGGGAAGGAGAAAGTCTGAGAATGGAAAGAAGAAACAATGTGAGAGGACGAGTGCGTATGCGAGGTGGGCGACGAGGAGGAAGAGGAGGAGGAGGGCAAGAAAGAGGAAGAGGAGGACGAAGAGGAAGAGGACAAAGAGTGGAAATATCTGATGAAATTCGAGCAACAGTCATAGACCATGTTCTTGTCCATGAACTGACAATGAGGGAAGCAGGACTTACAGTGTTTCTCAATTGTTTACACACAAATACTGGTACTTGAGACACAATGACCACAACATGTAACTCATGCACCAACCCCCTGAACCAATTCTGCTAAACTACAAGCACAATTCCTGCATTACACTCAAATTGCAGTTCTACAACACACTTTTTTCAAAACACTACACACAAATCTTTGCATTTGGCACAATTTTCATGCAGAAAATCTCTTGTTTTCACAATGAACACACTGCCATTCAAATATGCACACTGACTCATCACATGGGCAAACACCCGTCACACAGTTTTACAATTAGCAATCAGAGCTTTAGCATAAAAGGGCAACAGGTGAGCTCTTCTGTTTTGGAGCAATGGATGCCAACATTGGAAACAGAGGCAGAGCCAGAGGAGTGAGAGTAAGAGGAGGAGGACGGGGAGGACAAGGACGAGGACGAGGACGAGGAAGGCCAAGGACCGTAATCTCTGTTGAGATCCGAGCCACTTTGGTTGATCATGTGGTCAACCATGGTCTAACAATGGAGGGAGGGAGGCAAAGAGTACAGCCAAATTTGAGCAGGTACACTGTAGCATCCATCATCCGGACATTCCGAAATGAGAATAGGTAAGAAATCTACTTTCACTAGAAAATTACAGTACTGCATATCAATACAGTACTCAATGAGTACAGTAGTGCAGTATTGCCTGTGGACTGTTCTGTAGGACTGTAAAAATAAAGTATGTTTCAAGTATTTGGGAAATGTATTTCTACTTTGTATTTACAGCATTTTACTATTTGTTTGGCAGAACTGAAAGATTACCAACACACGGTGGTCGGGAACGTTTTCTGTCTCCTGAACAGAACTGAAATCATGAACATGGTCCTAGAAAATAACGCCATAACATTACGGCAAATACAAAGAAAAATAATAGAAAACAATGAGATATTTCAAAATATTGATAGGGTAAGCTTATCAACACTGGACAGTGTCTTGCGCAGAAATAATCTCAGGATGAAGCAGGTCTACAGGGTGCCATTTGAACGCAATTCAGAAAGAGTCAAAGAATTGCGATATAACTATATGCAAGTGAGTCCTATACAATCCCACAATTGAAGCATACTCTCAACACTGTATAAATTATACATATTTCAGTATTGTAATCATAATGATTGTGCTTCACAATAGTGACCACTCCATGTCTATTTCTGATATTGTCATGTGTGTTTCAGAGAGTCCTTGAGCTAGAGGTGGCTGCAGTGGAGCACCAGTTCATCTTCATTGATGAGGTTGGATTCAACCTCACAAAAAGACGAAAGAGGGGAAGGAATATCATCGGCCAGCGTGCCATTGTTCAAGTCCCTGGCCAGGGCGGAGGGAACATCACAATGTATGCAGCGATTACCCACCACGGCGTCATCCATCACCATGCTACCCTTGGCCCCTAAAACACCGCCCATCTGATCACATTCTTGGACACCCTACACAACACACTCATTCCACCAGATCAGGTAGATGGCCCAGAGCAGCTCAGGTACGTTGTCATTTGGGACAACGTAAGTTTCCACAGGGCTGCTCTGGTTCGTAACTGGTTCACTGCCCACCCACGCTTTTTAGTTGTTTATCTCCCTCCATATTCTCCATTCCTCAATCCTATTGAGGAATTTTTTCTGCCTGGAGATGGAAAGTGTATGACCGAAATCCACAAACGCGTATACCTCTTCTCCAAGCTATGGAAGACGCATGTGGAGATATAGCAGCTGATGCTTTTCATGGCTGGAATCGCCATGCTAGGCGATATTTCCCCCGCTGCTTGGCCAGGGAAAACATTGCTTGTGATGTGGATGAGGTGCTGTGGCCAGACCGCAACAGAAGAGAGGATGCAGCATTTTTTTTTTGGTCATATTTTTTTTACTGTAACTATATACATTAAATTATTCTGTTTTGTATGTAGACCACTGTATGTGCAACTTTGTGTTGGTTGGGAATGGGATGTACACTGTGTACATTGTTTTTGTGGAAAAAATGAAATATATTTGTTTCCGTGTATTTGTGTGTTCTGAGTATAAAAACAATTTTCTCAAATATTTTACAACACACTTATGTATGTACTGTCTGTAGTAATGGCAACACTGAACCAAAAAAAGGCCTAAGTCATTATGATGAATGGAAAAGAAGTGTTTCCATTCATCATAGTGTTTTACATTGAGCACATCAGTGTTCAACTGGTTCTTATAAATGTCTATTCATATGATGGTTTGTGTGTGTCATTTGAAAACAAAATTCCATTTTGATAAGAAATAACATTGTTTTGAATGTAAAGTTTCATTTTGCTGGAGAATTGAGGGGTTTTGCCCATTGTGTGTGTGTTTTTTTATTTGTGTGTGGAGTTCTGAGAATATGAGGCATGCTTTCAGAAAATGTGTGTAAACAATCGAGAAAAACTGTAATGTGCAACCCAATTTGAGCCGATTTTCTGTGTCCACCATAGTAAGGACATTCAGAGAAGAGAACAGGTACAGTATACTACTGTATTTTTGTAATTGCAAATTTACTGTACTACACTATATGCAGCTGTTTCAATAGACATTTGTAAAGTTAATCACTGTATGTATTGTACTGCATGAATATGTTTTGTAACTGCACAACTACTTTTTGTAGAATTGCAAGGCTGTCACATACAGGTGGAAGGACAGCTATATTCACTCGGGAGCAAGAGGCAATACGACTTCAAGGGAATCAACAGTGTGAGCATTTCCACAATTGACCGTGTCCTCCATCGTAACAGGATGCGAATGAAACAAGTATACAGAGTACCTTTTGAGCGCAACTCACCAAGGGTGAAAGAACTGCGAGCTCAGTGTGTGCAAGTAAGTGTACATTCAGAAACATTTACTGTAATCCAGATTGTCTACAGTACTAACACATACTATGTGAATTACATTACTCTTCAGTACATACAATCAATGTATGTGAATCAGAAGTGCATACAGTAGGCCTAATTGTACTCTACAGTATAGCACTGTCTCTGTACGACTTACAAAATCCTACATACAGTATATTGTATTTCTACACAGACAATATTTGACTTGGAATCCTTGGACAGACCCCATGAGTTCATCTTTGTCGATGAAGCAGGCTTCAATCTAACAAAGAGGAGAAGGAGAGGCCGAAACATGATTGGACAGAAGGCCATTGTTGAAGTCCCTGCCTGGTCAACGAGGTGGCAATGTCACAATCTGTGCTGCTATCAGCAACCATGGTGTTCTACATCACCATGTTACACTCGGGCCATATAACACCCAACACCTTCTAAGATGTATTTTATTTGAGCAGCAGGTTCAAGAGCAGCAGGGTCAAGAGCTAAATGAGAATCCCATTCCCACCTATGTGATAGTGTGGGACAATGTCAGTTTCCACCGAGCTGCTCAGGTAAGGGAATGGTTTAACATCAATGGGCAGTTTATGAACTTGTACCTCCCTCCATACTCGCCTTTCCTGAATCCGATTGAGGAGATGGAAAGTATATGATAGACAACCCTACACTAGAGTAAGTCTGCTGCAAGCCATGGATTTAGCCTGTGGTGATATAGGTGAGGAATCATGTCAGGGCTGGCTTCTTTCCCCATTGCCTCAGGAGGGACAATATTGCTTGTGATGTCGACAAAGTGCTCTGGCCTGACCCAGCCCAAAGACAAGAAGAAGCACATTGATCACATGTTTACTCCTTTGATTTTTGTCCCTTTTAGTATTGTATACTGTAGTACAGTGCATTGTAGGCTGTATACTGTACAATGGACAAATTGTATGGCCCTGAACATTGTGCTTTCCATTTGTTAACAGTACTGACTGCTCAATAGATTTTGACTGGTTGCAGGTTCATATCAACAAAGAACAAGAATTACAGTATCACAGAGACAAAGGACAAGTTTGTGAGATGCAGGGTACAGTACTGTAAAAATAGGTGTACAATGAGGAGGAAGAACAAAAAACAAAATTGCAAAGAGCAAAGCAGAGTAGTAATTTCTGATCAATTTTGAGCTACTATGATGGAACATGTTTTCGTTCATCAAAAGAAAATTCTCCCTGAGAACTGTATGTTTTGAAAAATGTGTTTTCTATTTTTCGGTGTATTGTTTACTGACTGCTTAAGAGTGTATATCATTTTGATCACTTTGTTTATGATTTGAGAGCAGTGTTTGATTTTGAACACAGGTAAAACTGTTTTGAGGCGAATGTTTCATTTTGCGAGAGGAGTCAGAGGTTTTGTAAATAGTGCTTGAAGATGAGGTTTTGTGTTTAATGTTTTCAGAAAATGGAGCAAGGTTTCAGAAATTGTGTTTTAGCAATTGAGAAAAACTGTAAGTAAAAATACTTTAAAGTACTACGTAAGTAGTGTTTTTGGGTATCTGTACTTTACTTTACTTTACTATTTCTATTTTTGACTACTTTTACTTTTACTTCACTACATACATAAAGAAAATGATGTACTTTTTCTTCCATACATTTCACCTGACACCTAAAAGTACTGGTTACATTTTGAATGCTTAGCAGGACAGGAAAATGTCAAATCACGCACTTAGCAAATCAAATCAAATCAAATTGTATTTGTCACATGTGCCGAATACAACAGGTTTAGACCTCACAGTGAAATGCTTACTTACAAGCCCTTAACCAACAATGCCGTTTTAAGAAAAATAAGTGTTAAGTAAAAAAATTGTAAAAAAGAAAAAATTGAAGAAAAATAGAAAAATAACAAATAATTAAAGAGCAGCAGTAAAACATCAGTAGCGAGGCTATATAAAGGGGGTACCGGTACAGAGTCAATGTAATTGAGGTAATATGTACATGTGGGTAGAGGTAAAGTGACATCCCTGGTCATCCCTACTGCCTCTGATCTGGCGGACTCACTAAACACACATGCTTCGTTTGTAAATGATGTCTGAGTGTTGGAGTGTGTCGCTGGCTGTCCGTAAATTTAAAAAACAAGAAAATGGTGCCATTTGGTTTGCTTAATATAAGGAATTTGATACATAAGTATATTTAGAACCAAATACTTTTAGACTTTTACTCAAGTAGAATTTTACTGGGTGACTTTCACCTTTTCTATTAAGGTATCTTCACTTTTACTCAAGTATGACAATTGGGTACTTTTTCCACCACTGGTTTTTGTACTGTCGTATTATCACATACTGAGTTGTACCCTGCTTTGCAAATCAAAAGGAATGCTTTTTTTTTTTACTCACCACAGCTGCGATAGAATATCAGCAGTTTGTCCGTGTTGCAAATAGTGTGGACAGGCCATTGGACCTCCTGAACTAACCCCCTCTGGGGCCAGTTGGCCAGCAGGATAGATAGAACCAAGAGCAGAGCTTGGTGAGGCATAGTTCCTTCCATACATTCTTTGGATCTTGTCAGGACTCAGGACCAGGCTCTCACTGGTGACTGCTCTCCGCAAAGCAAGAGGAAGTATCCAAAGCATGCCACACTTCCCCAATTTCAGTGTGTGTGTGTGCGTTGTGTGTGAGTGTGTGTGTGAGTGCGTGTGAGAAAGATAGTGAGTGTGAGAACAGAGAGAGAGGAGAGAGAGAGAGAGAGAGAGAGAGAGAGAGAGAGAGAGAGAGAGAGAGAGAGAGAGAGAGAGAGAGAGAGAGAGAGAGAGAGAGAGAGAGAGAGAGAGAGAGAGAGAGAGAGAGAGGGAGAGAGAGAGAGAGAGAGAGAGAGAGGGAGAGAGAGAGAGAGAGAGAGAGAGAGAGAGAGAGAGAGAGAGAGCGAGAGAGAGAGAGAGAGAGAGAGAGAGAGAGAGAATGTGACTAATTTCACTTCTCTGTCCTCTGATTCCAATGGTTCAATATTGGCATAGACAACTACCGTTATGAGTTTGTACAGAATACACAGAATAGAAACACTCCTTTGATTGATTGAGCGTATAGCATGACAAATGACTCACATGACATGTACTGAATTTCAAATTATTGAACATACAATGCACTATACTGCATTTGCACGCTCTCTGCTAATGTCTTTCTAAAAGTCGGTTAACCATATAACATTGACTCTAATACAATTTGCAGTTGCAAGTTTACCAAATATTTGTTAAGTTTAGAATAGGAGTACCTCACATATAAATTCCTGAACCTGATTTTGAGAAATTGAGGAAATTGAAAATGTTTTCGACCTGCAGTCAAGATGCAGAAATGTCATGTTGTGTAGTACATTGTTACAACATAGGGGGGCGCAATGATTGGCAGCATGAGAGAGAGCGAGAGAGCTTTTGACTCAATTTGGCATGAGGGTCTGCTATACAAATTGATGGAAAGTGGTGTTGAGGGAAAAACATACAATGTTATAAAATCCATGTACACAAACAACAAGTGTGTGGTTAAAATTGGCAAAAAACACACACATTTCTTTCCACAGGGCCGTGGGGTGAGACAGGGATGCAGTTTAAGCCCCACCCTCTTCAACATACAGTATATATCAATGAATTGGCGAGGGCACTAGAACAGTCTGCAGCACCCAGCCTCACCCTAATAGAATCTGAAGTCAAATGTCTACTGTTTGCTGATGATCTGGTGCTTCTGTCACCAACCAAGGAGGGCTTACAGCAGCACCTTGATCTTCTGCACAGATTCTGTCAGACCTGGGCCCTGACAGTAAATCTCAGTAAGACAAAAATAATGGTGTTCCAAAAAAGGTCCAGTTGCCAGGACCACAAATACAAATTCCATATAGACACCGTTGCCCTAGAGCACACAAAAAACTATACATACCTTGACCTAAACATCAGCGCCACAGGTAACTTCCACAAAGCTGTGAACGATCTGAGAGACAAGGCAAGAAGGGCCTTCTATGCCATCAAAAGGAACATAAAATTCGACATACCAATTAGGATCTGGCTAAAAATACTTTAATCAGTTATAGAATCCATTGCCCTTTATGGTTGTGAGGTCCCCCATGACGCCAGGATAGCGGAGTTGCCCTTTATGGTTGTGAGGTCACCACGACGCCAGGATAGCGGAGTCAATGGCCACCTTCCGGAGACACTTGAAACCCTACCTCTTACGGAATACCTGGAATAGTATAACAGTAATCCTATGTGGCCATGTGCACACTGCCCACAAAATGAGGTGGAAACTGAGCTGCACTTCATAACCTCCTGCCAAATGTATGACCATATTAGAGACACATATTTGCCTCAGATTACACAGATCCACAAATAATTTGAAAACAAACCCAATTTTGATAAACTCCCTTATCTACTGGGTGAAATGCCACAGTGTGCCATCACAGCAGCAAGATTTGTGACCGGTTGCCACAAGAAAAGGGCAACCAGTGAAGAACAAACACCATTGTTAAATACAACCCATATTTATGTTTATTTATTTTCCCATTTGTACTTTATACTATTTGCACATTCTTACAACACTGTATATATAATTACTATTACATTTGAAATGTCTTTATTCTATTGGAACTTCTGAGTGTGATGTTTACTGTTAATATTTATTGTTTTTTCACTTTTGTTTACTATCTACTTCACTTGCTTTGGCAATGTTAACATATGTTTCCCATGCCAATAAAGCCATTAAAATTTAATTGACAGCCAAATGTTTATAACTAACCCAAGATAGACCATAGCCTGTCGTTTCCAATGGGAGCAAATTAATCATAGTGAGCAGAACAAGCAAGGATGTGGGCAGAGCCAAGGACGAGCTAGTGAGATCCTATTGGCGCGTTCTAGCATTTATTTGCATATTTCCTCTAGGGAACGCCTACTCTGAAGTGTGCGTGTGCAGTAACTCAATTCGCCCTTGCACTCCTACATTTACATTTACATTTTAGTCATTTAGCAGACGCTCTTATCCAGAGCGACTTACAGTTAGTGAGTGCATACATTTTTCATACTGGCCCCCCGTGGGAATCGAACCCACATCCCTGGCGTTGCAAGCGCCATGCTCTACCAACTGAGCTACACGTTGCAATGCTTATTTGTTTTTACTTTGGCAAAGTCTACACAACGCAGTCCACTATGTTTGTTACAGATTCTAGTTCTGGAAACCGACAACTGTATGGAGATGAAATGTTTAATCGATGAGTAAATTTGCAGAACGTCGGCAAAAACACATCTCGCTTCATCGTCTCCCACTGCCGGCCACTGGAATTCCTCTCATCACCATATTTGGTAGTGAGTGGAAACGCAAATCGGATGCTTCACATTTATACATCCGGTAAAATATCTGCCTCATTGTTCTGTCTGTGGTCAAACAGTGCCACAGAGAGAGAACTTGCTTCCTGGTCGTTCCTCATTCCCTATTGTTGTGAGCTTGGTAAATTAAGGGACTACGATGAAATTTATATTTTTATGGGAATATTAACAACAATCGCTGCTGGCAATATTGGGGTGGTGGTAAACACTCCGGGAACAGTTTCTTGACGTCTCCAAACACCGCATGAGGCTGTCGGTGGAATGTCGCTGAGCTCAGGCGGGTGGACTACTCACACCCCTTCGCCGGTCCCGTCCTCATCTATCCCAGGCTATGGGGCCTCACAAACTGGCTGCCATACCGTCTTGATGTCTGTACGGGTATCAGTTTGCCATTCTGATATTCGGCCGGTGTGTCTTCCAGGGGCAGGTGATGAGTCACTCCGTCTCCAGCTCTGTATGGACCCCTGGAAGTCCGGGGAATACCGTCTCATGCTACGGGACACTAGCAGAACAACGGGTCGGAGTGTGGTAAGAGATCGTGATGTTTATTTATTACGAAGCAGGCAGGCATGGATGTACAGAGGGTTTTGTCACTACACTATTACATTACTCCTGGTCTGGTCTCATGGTTACTTTTGACAGGCATTCATTGAACTGTCAGAGAGCTATTTGAAACAGATCATTTATAGTTCAACAAATAGTTGAACTACATTCTTGTCATCAAACATTCCCACAAGGTTTATAGGCTGTACCTTGCTGCTGTGCTGTCCAATCGATCTCTTCCAAAATAGAGCAACAACATGACATCAGTACTAGAACTACAGTCATTATACTACCAGAGAATAAACAGTGGTAGGCGGCCTATTTCAGTGTGATAAAATGAGCATCACTCTTCTTCTCTCTCCCCCTTCATGTCTTCCAGTCCATTGCAGAGTTTGACCTGAGGTTGCTACGCTATGAGGTGAAGTCGGCAAAATGCCACGAGCTGAGTTTGGCCATGCCCCCTCATGACCACATCAGCTTCAACTTCCACTGCCAGCAGGAGGCTCAGGAGTGGGCCACCGTGGTGATGTCATCACTCAGAGAGGCACAAAGGGGTCAGTCGCCACCGATCTCTATTCTCTCTGACCTGTTTGTCCACTGAATTCTCTTCCTGTGCTCTAATAACCAGAGTCCTCTATCTCCTCCTCTCCTGACCCCTCAGTGGCAGACAGCCCTCCCACCGATGACAGACAGCTGCCTCTAGAGGCCTTTGAGATGCCCATCTCCAGTGCCTTACCACGCACAGGTAGCCCTATACAATATGGTTGCATTATGGGCAATTCCACGTTAACAGAATTAAGATGAGACTCAAATTTTTCACTTTAAAATGTATGCCAAACAAAAACCAATGATTGCAAAGTTAGACAAACCATACAACTCTATGCACAAGGACAACTTTTAATAATTTCAACGGAAAATTTTACAAAAACAGATTTACTTCAAGAACAGTCCAGATGCAACATTTGGTAACAGAATGACGGAACAAAAAGCACTGCCCGTCATTCTGTTGCATTTTTATGCTTCATGAGAATACTTAAGTGGTTTTGTGTACTGTAGTGGATAGGCGTCGTTTCTACCCTTTTCAATTGCTCACTGTCCCTGCCTCTCGGTTTCTTCCTTGTGTCCACTGGTCTGTAGAGGAGATGTGTGCTGACCTGACCAGAGCCATCCAGGCTGGTGACATCCAGGCGGCCTCCATCTACGCTGCCACCCTGGCTCATCAGCAGGCAGGGCTGAAGATCCAGCCCTCTGAGAGGAGCTACGGAGACACAGAGGTTAGGTGAGAGGGTGAAGAGCACGACAGCTACTGGGTAGAAGAAGATACAATTATTGAAGAATTCAGAATATAACTTTGTAGGACAGGAAATGCATATTTTAGGAGTTGATGACGATTGTATCTTTCTGTGAAAGCTTGGCTGTAGTGGTTGAGGATTCTTCATCTTCCTGTTGTGTCACGGTGAAAGTCCTCCCCCACACGACCATCGCAATACTCAAACAGCAGGTCAGTCTGAACAGCTTAAACAAGATTTTTCAATTTTTTAAAGTTTGAATTTAAATTCAGTTCTCCATAAAAGTATTTAGCTATAAAATATTTTTAACATTATGTAAACCTACTTTCTGTCTTTGTTTATTTGGACCTTTCTGTCTCTCCCTCTGTCTCCTAGCTATTCCTGGAGTATGGCTTCCATCCGCGGGTGCAGCGCTGGGTGATCGGCCAGTGTCTGTGTGCTGAGCAGCGCTCTCTGGCATCATATGGGGTGCGCAGAGACGGGGACACGGCCTTCCTGTACCTCCTCTCCGCCCGCCACGCCCGCCTCACACGGCAGCTGCTCCAGCAGGACCAGGAGAGTACCCTCCTCACCCCCGCTACCCCTCCTCCCGGGCCCCCCAGAAATGGCCCTACATCCCAGGACTGGAGGGTTTACAGCACCCTGCCACCCAGACTGAGCCACAGCCGCATGGGTGAGACTGCTAAGCACAAGCACAAACACAAACACACCATTGACAGAAGGACCCATTGTTGGCACCCTGACCAAGCGTTGTTCCTGTCCCTGTAGGTTCAAATGGAACAGGGCCGAATGGAGCAGGGGCAGAGAGGCTGAACATCAGTGAAATCAAATACCTCCTCAACCTGGAGATGCCACAACTCAATGATGCACTTACCCCCAAGAAATCAGGCCCTGAGGTACACACAAGCTCTGTACAATACCCCTTGGTAATAATTGAATAACGATGTCACCCTCATAACATAACTGATACATACCTAGATGCTGTAAGTTGACATACAGTAGGTATCCACCTACACACCTGTAAAGACCGTCTCGCTGTGGGTCTCAGGGTTGGGCCTGCCCCTCTTGCACGTACATAAACAAGCCCACGCGGCCAGGCTGTGAGATCTGCAGTACAGACCGTCCAGAGAGCTATACTGTTCCTGGGAGCTACAAACCAGACCCTCTGGAGCTCCGCCGCATACAGCAGGAGAAAGAAGCCGTCCGACAGCACCAGCAGGTAGGATGGTTTTATGCTCAGACAGACACACACCCACACACTCCCTCACTCATGCACGTAAACACATTAAAATAGAGCATACAGCAGGTGATGCAAGCTGTCAGACCGTGCCAACAGGACAGGTAGGACCCTCTGATGACAGTAAAAACAGTGTGTAGTTTATTAAGGAAAAGGCAGGCTTAGTAGGATGGATGTAAGAGCTGAGTACGAGTTGAGACGACCAGGGATGGTAGGCTGGGCTCCAAGGCTGACTCTCTTCTCTTCTGTCTCTTTGTTTTTTGAAGGAGGAAGGGAGAAGAGAGGAGCTGAGGGGCGCAGGTGCTCAAAATGACTCACTACTGGTAGACTTAGACCAGGACTACTGATATCATCACAGAAAGAGACTGACTAACTGATACACACACTCCACGTATCATCACAGAAAGAGACTGACTAACTAAGACACACTCCACGTATCATCACAGAAAGAGACTGACTAACTAAGACACACTCCACATATCATCACAGAAAGAGACTGACTAACTGATAAACACACTTTCTATATTTTGCAACTGTTACATACTGTAACATTCTCTTCAACCTATGCACTCACTCAAGCTACTGAGCAATAGTCATTTGTGACAGAACCTCAGTGACTGTACATTACATAGGACAGCATTGTGGCTGCCTACCCCCTGACATTGTTTGATACAAATACTGTATGTTTAAGCAAAATAAAAATGTGTATGGCTATGTTATGTTGAAATCTTTTTATATAGGACATCACTAAAGCTGCTATTTTGCATGTTTGTAATAAATTATGTAACTGTACTGCAAGTCCATATAGGCCATGTTTGCTCAGTGTGTGCCAACCAGTTGAAACCTACCGTTTCAGAGAAGGAAAACAACTCTGCTGTGTTGCCCACTCTGTTCCTGTTTGTTGCAGTCTGGGTCATGAAGTTCAAAACTTCAATGGCTGTTTGTTTTCAATGTGTTAAGTCTCAAAATGCACAATTTAATTAATAATGAATTAATTTTTTCATTTTGACTGAAAGAAGAACAAAATAACACCCATGTTATTGCAATTAAAATGTGTATTTAACTGTAATTAAGCAAGCAAATAAAATGCTTTTTTGAACAAAATGAATGCCAGTGTGTTAATTGTCGTGTGTGTGAATGATGTGTGGTGTGTGTGTACGTGTGTTTACATTGTGAGTGTTTAACATGTGTGTTGTATGTTGTGGATCCCCACCACCCCAGGCTAGAGAAGCAGAGCGGAGAGAGAACTGATGATGCTAGATGGGATGGACCTGGTGCCCAACCCAGAGGCTGTGAACTGTATGATCTGTTACCTGGACTTACAGCCTGGGGAAGGAGTCCTGCTCAGAGAGTGTCTCCACTGTTTCTGCAGGTAACACACACACCTTAGTGACCCTACCCCTAGTGACCCTACCCCTAGTGACCCTACCCCTAGTGACCCTAGTGACCCTACCCCTAGTGATCCTACTCCTAGTGACCCTAGTAACCCTACCCCTAGTGACCCTACTCCTAGTAACCCTACCCCTAGTGACCCTAGTGACCCTACTCCTAGTGACCCTACCCCTAGTGACCCTAGTGACCCTAGTGACCCTACTCCTAGTGACCCTACCCCTAGTGACCCTACCCCTAGTACCCCTAGTGACCCTACTCCTAGTGATCCTAGTGACCCTACTCCTAGTGACCCTACCCCTAGTGACCCTACCCCTAGTGACCCTAGTAACCCTACCCCTAGTGACCCTACTCCTAGTAACCCTACCCCTAGTGACCCTACTCCTAGTGACCCTAGTAACCCTACCCCTAGTGACCCTAGTGACCCTACTCCTAGTGACCCTAGTGACCCTATCCCTAGTGACCCTACCCCTAGTGACCCTACCCCTAGTGACCCTACTCATAGTGACCCTAGTGACCCTATCCCTAGTGACCCTATCCCTAGTGACCCTACCCCTAGTGACCCTACCCCTAATGACCCTACTCCTAGTGACCCTACCCCTAGTGACCCTACCCCTAGTGACCCTACCCCTAGTGACCCTATTCATAGTGACCCTACCCCTAGTGACCCTATCCCTAGTGACCCTACTCCTAGTGACCCTACTCCAAGTGACCCTAGTGACGCTACCCCTAGTGACCCTACCCCTAGTGACCCTACCCCTAGTGACCCTACTCCTAGTGACCCTACTCCTAGTGACCCTACCCCTAGTGACCCTAGTGCCCCTACCTAGGGCTGTTGTGGTGACCGTATTACCGCCACACCGGCGGTCATGAGTCATGATAATACACACACCTTAGTGACCCTACCCCTAGAATTTAAATGTAATGATGGCAGTCAAATTCCACATGACCATTTAGTCACGGTAATTAGGCTTCTCCAAGCTCTGATGCTGCTGATGGTCATTAGTAGCCTACCAAACTTGCTAACTGCCAGTCACTAATGGCCCGGTACTCAGCACTCTATTGTCCCTCTAATCACTCTGACATCAATGCAAATGTGATCGAAAATCTAATCAAACACTTCATGAGTGCCCATGAGCTCATGTTGCATAACATTTCTATAGGTTATGCAATTGCACGAGAAAACAGAGTGATGGCCTCTATTAAAAAGAGGAGGATCCCATCAGCTTTTTATAGGCTAGGCCTACTATATTTATTTCTCAACTTTCCTAATATTAAGCAAATATTAAGCACATTGCTTATCTTTACAACAGGAGTATAGCCTACCTGGCTGGCATGAAAATGAACCACAGGAAAAGTGTCCTCCATTCGCTATTTAAGTGCATAGATTAGATATATTTTTTCCCGCTGCCCCTGTTTCGAGACAGGTGAATGATAATGGTCCATTCTAAATCAAAACGAATTTCACACATATATTATTTAGTATATGTAAAGACAAGATTAAATCAAGAATAGTCTGATGGGTGACAGTATTAGCCTATCACTTGTGAATTATATATTATCACTTGTGAATGATGCCCACCTTAAGGCAAGAAACAATGCCCTTTTTTTGTGACTTTTTCGAATCATAGTTGCACACCTCATGTAGCCTAGCCCATAGGCCTATATGTTTTGATAAAGTTTGTATCGAAGCTAAAGTGGCCAAATAACTTAGGGCGAGAGTTTCAAGTTTGGGGAAGAGAATTTTCACCATAAAAATCCACCTTTATAATAAAAGCAATCCATGCATAATCGCATTTGTGGTCACTTTTGATAACGGTGATTTCCCACTAATGGAACATTCGCGCTTATAGCCTATACTATATAAGAAATAGCCTAATAGTTTATCAGCATTTTAAGCTAAATGTTCTGATCTGTTGCGTCAGCTTCATTGCGTAAAATAGTTTTTTTGATGCTAGTGGTTGTGTTAATTTGGGATGTATCGCGTCCCACAACTGTCCCAGACTATGTTTGGAATATTTATTTCTCACACAGAATAGAATAGGTCAACTTTTGCACTATGGGGGATAGTAGATTGACATAGGCTAGTGCTTTTGCTTTTCGTTAGGCCTACTCATCTTGTGGACAGTTCTTCCAATATCTTCAATATGCACCTCGGAATTGAATAAGGACGCACGCAGTTGCGTCCCTGATTTGTCTGTCTTCACTTGTAGCCTGTGAGAAAGACCTGATCATGTGATGGAGAGCCGTGCGAGTGAGATGAGAGGTGCTTCGGAGCGGGCAGCACTCAGGGAGAAGGGCTGCAAAAGGCATGGATTTATTTTGGGTGCATTATGGCCACACAAAGGGGATGCAGCCGGGAAAAATCGAGGCATTATCAAGTACTTGTCAAATTGTGAATGAGAGACTGATGTAGTGTGTACAGCCTGCACAAAAAACAAAGCAGTCTCTTGCCTTTCATGCAACTTTTTTCAAATCATCATTAGTCGCATCATGCAGCCTTAGAATGTATTAAAAATCAAAATATATAGCCCAACATTTGTAGAACAACTGAAGTTACATTAATAACTCTAAATTAAGCATATAGGAGTATCTATTTCTTTGTTAACCGCTCAACACAGAATAGCCGCATGTGCGCACTCCCTCAAATCATTTGGAGAAAATATCCTTTATATTTTATTCAGCTATGTTCAATTGTATTCTTCATACTATAAAATAATATAAAATAATGCCACGGAATTCTATGCAAATCTTGTCTGCTAAATGAACTAGTGTAGCCCACAGCCATATGGCATAGCCAGATCAGGGCCTAACATAAGGACAACTCAGAGTATGCTATTATGTTCTTCTGAAATAGACTACATTTTCTTCATATAATGTTTCTTTAGACAGGTCTAAAACAAATAATGGATTTATTGTGAAGGTGTAGGCTATATTACATGGATTTATTAGACTTTTTTTAAGTGTAGGTGTTCCAAAGGTCTGCATCAGTGGCTTGTAGGCTATGTGTGGAAGCCAGGAGATGCTAAATGTGTTTATGTTAATTAACAGTCAATTACGTGAGACTGACAGTTATTTGCTTGACAATCACCGGCTGATGAAATTCGTGACTGCCACAGTCCTAGTGACCCTACCCCTAGACACTTTAGCTGATCTGAAAGCATTGGAGCGGTGTTAGCAATGTGGTGGAAACTCCACTTAGCCTGCCAGAGAGCTGCTAAGCAGCTATAACATCACATTGCTTACACCCATCGGATTCTTTCTTTCTACAAGAATTGTCTTGGGTGGATATGGAATTCAGCAAGTGCAAGAGGGGCGTGGGTGAGGGAGGATGAGATGCTTATGCAGATATGGAATAAGTATGTTGTTGTTGTTGTTCACAGAGATTGCCTGCGCTCAGTAGTCCTGATGTGTGAGGACCCGGAGGTGGCCTGTCCGTACCGTGATGACACATGCCTGTGACTGCACCCTGCAGCTGTGAGTCGACATTACTGTCTTCTTAATCTATAATTTTCTTAATCTATACACAGTTGAAGTCGGAAGTTTACATTCACTTAGGTTGGAGTCATTAAAACTAGTTTTTCAACCACTCCACAAATTTCTTGATAACAAACTATAGTTTTGGCAAGTCGGTTACGACATCTACTTTGTGCATGACACAAGTAATTTTTCCAACAATTGTTTACAGACAGATTATTTCACTTATAATTCACAGTATCACAATTCCAGTGGGTCAGAAGTTTACATACACTAAGTTGACTGTGGAAAATTCCTGAAAATTATGTCATGGCTTTAGAAGCTTCTGATAGGCTAATTGACATCATTTGAGACAATTGGAAGTGTACCTGTGGATGTATTTCAAGGCCTATCTTCAAACTCAGTGCCTCTTTGCTTGACATCATGGGAAAATCAAAAGAAATCAGCCAAGACCTCAGAAAATAAATTGTAGACCTCCACAAGTCTGGTTCATCCTTGGGAGCAATTTCCAAACGCCTGAAGGTACCACGTTCATCTGTACAAACAATAGTATGCAAGTATAAACACCATGGGACCACGCAGCCATCATACCACTCAAGAAGGAAAAGTGTTCTGTCTCCTAGAGATGAACGTACTTTGGTGCAAAAAGTGCAAATCAATCCCAGAACAACAGCAAATGACCTTGTGAAGATGCTGGAGGAAACAAGTACAAAAGTATCTATATCCACAGTAAAACGAGTCCTATATGAACATAAACTGAAAGGCCGCTCAGCAAGGAAGAAGCTACTGCTCCAAAACCGCCATAAAAAAAGCCAGACTATGGTTTGCAACTGCATATGGGGACAAAGATCGTACTTTTTGGAGAAATGTCCTCTGGTCTGATGAAACAAAAATAGAACTGTTTGGCCATAATGACCATTGTTATGTTTGGAGGAAAAAAGGGGTAGCTTGCAAGCCGACGAACACCATCCCAACAGTGAAGTACGGGGATGGCAGCATCATGCTGTGGGGGTGCTTTGCTGCAGGAGGGACTGGTGCACTTCACAAAATAGATGGCATCATGAGGAAGGAAAATTATGTGGATATATTGAAGCAACATCTCAAGACATCAGTCAGGAAGTTAAAGCTTGGTCGCAAATGGGTCTTCCAAATGGACAATGACCACAAGCATACTTCCAAAGTTGTGGCAAAATGGCTTAAGGACAACAAAGTCAAGGTATTGGAGTGGCCATCACAAAGCCCTGACCTCAATCCTATAGAACATTTGTGGGCAGAACTGAAAAAGCGTGTGCGAGCAAGGAGGCCTACAAACCTGACTCGGTTACATTTTACATTTTAGTCATTTAGCAGACGCTCTTATCCAGAGCGACTTACAGTTAGTGAATAAATATTTATTTTTTTATACTGGCCCCCCGTGGGAAACGAACCCACAACCCTGGCGTTGCAAACGCCATGCTCTATCAACTGAGCTACATCCCTGCCGGCCATTCCCTCCCCTACCCTGGATGACGCTGGGCCAATTGTGCGCCGCCCATGAGTCTCCCGGTCGCGGACGGCTGCGACAGAGCCTGGATTCGAACCAGGATCTCTAGTGGCACAGTTAGCACTGCGATGCAGTGCCTTAGACCACTGCGCCACTCAGTTACACCAACTCTGTCAGGAGGAATGGGCCAAAATGAACCCAACTTATTGTGGGAAGCTTGTGGAAGGCTACCCGAAACGTTTGACCCAAGTTAAACAATTTAAAGGCAATGCTACCAAATACTAATTGAGTGTATGTAAACTTCTGACCCACTGGGAATGTGATGAAAGAAATAAAAGCTGAAATAAATAATTCTCTCTACTATTATCCTGACATTTCACATTCTTAAAATAAAGTGGTGATCCTAACTGACCTAAGACAGGGAATTTTTACTAGGATTAAATGTAAAGAATTGTGAAAAACTGAGTTTAAATGTATTTGGCTAAGGTGTATGTAAACTTCCAACTTCAACTGAACAGAAATATACAATTTTAATGATTTTGCTGAATTACAGTTCATATAAGGAAATCAGTCAATTGAAATAAATGAATTAGGCCCTAATTTATGGATGGGTCATGGGTGGGCCTGGGAGGGCCCACCCACTTGGGAGCCAGGCCCACCCACTGGGAAGCCAGGCCCAGCCAATCAGAATGAGTTTTTCCCCACAAAAGGGCTTTATTACAGACAGAAATACTCCTCAGTTTAATCAGCTGTCCAGGTGGCTGGTCTCAGACGATCCCGTAGGTGAAGAAGCCGGATGTGGATGTCCTGCCGTGGTTACACGTGGTCTGCGGTTGTGAGGCCGGTTGGACATACTGCCAAATTCTCTAAAACGACGTTGAAGGCGGCTTATGGTAGAGAAATGAACATTACATTCTCTGGCAACAGCTCTGGTGGACATTCCTGCAGTCAGCATGCATGCCAATTGCACGCTCCCTCAAAACTTGAGACATCTGTGGCATTGTGTTGTGTCACAAAACTGCACATTTTAGTGGCCTTTTATTGTCCCCAGCACAAGGTGCACCTGTGTAATGATTATGCTGTTTAATCAGCTTCTTGATATGCCACACCTGTCAGGTGGATGGATTATCTTGGCAAAGGAGAAATGCTCACTAACAGGGATTTAAACTAATTTGTGCACAAAATTTGAGAGATATAAGCTTTTTGTGCATATGGAAAATATCTGGGATCTTTTATTTCAGCTCATGAAACATGGGACCAACACTTTACATGTTGCCTTTATATTTTTGTTCAGTATACATAAACATACTAGCTACTCAAGATGGCACATTGGATTTTATAGACATTCTGTATAACACACTGCCTAATGTCTGGCAAATGCAGACCAGACAACCCACAATACATCAGTAATCTCTCTCCCCCCTCTGATCTTCCATTCCTTCCTGCCTACCAGTTGGTGTCAGAAGAGGAGTACAAGCGCTGGCTGCAGAGAGGCTTGTCTGTGGCAGAGTCTCGCTGTGAGGGCAGTTACCACTGTGCCAGCCCAGACTGCTCCGGATGGTGTGTGTACGAGGACACAGTCAACGTGTTCCACTGCCCCGTCTGGAACAAGCACAACTGCCTGCTCTGCAAGGTACACACACACACCACATTTACATTCACCAATGATTGCGAACACCATGGATTTGAAAATACACTACCAGTCAAAAGTTTGGACACACCTACTCATTCAAGGGTTTTGCTAGCTACCCAACATGACCAGCTGGCTGTACTGTAGTAGCTAACCACAATATACTTGTCCTAGCTAGCCAACGTCTAATCATTGCTGCGTCATGAAAGGAACTTGACACAGACACGAATGATCTGTTTAGTGTGTTATCACATTATTGGTGGTTTGTTGTGACCAAGTGTTGGTGCTAAACGGTGTGTTATTGTTATTGGATGCTAGTCTGCTAGTTGGCTATGGTGTCATAGTTGGCTAGCTGAACAAAGTGGGTTGAGTCTATTCCTTTAAACATTGAACCGCTGTGGTTCACAACAATTCTGATTTCCAAAGGCGGAAGTTGGGAGAGTTTTTTGTTCGGGTGGTTCAGTGAAACAATTTTAGTTTCTGAGGTAGAAGTTTTTGGTGAGGGAGGCCCTGCTCTCTCCGCTCCCAGATGCTTAGTCCATTTCATTCCGATCTCCTCTGCATTTTTGTAGCCATTTGCTACAGCCTGTCAACTATGCCTCTGCCTATCCCTGTTCTCTCCTCTCTGCACAGGCTACACAAACGCACCACACCGCGTGGCTGCTGCCTCTCCAACCTGGTGGTCCCTGCACGCACCACCCACGTGGAGTTCCAGGTCGCAGGCAGCCTCTGGAACTGCCGTTCTGCTGCCAACAAAGCTGACTTCATCCCAGCCTATGCCAACCTCCAGTCCCTCGACTTCCTGGCGCTGACGGAAACATGGATCACCACTGAAAACACCGCTACTCCTACTGCTCTCTCCTCGTCTGACCATGTGTTCTCGCATACCCCGAGAGCATCTGGTCAGAGGGGTGGTGGTACAGGAATCCTCATCTCTCCCAAGTGGACATTCTCAATTTTTCCCCTAACCCATCTGTCTATCTCCTCATTTGAATTCCATGCTGTCACAGTCACTAGCCCATTTAAGCTTAATATCCTTGTCATCTATCGCCCTCCAGGTTCCCTTGGAGAGTTCATCAATGAGCTTGACGCCTTGATAAGTTCCTTCCCTGAGGATGGCTCACCCCTCACAGTTTTGGGGGATTTCAACCTCCCTATGTCCACATTTGACTCATTTCTCTCTGCCTCCTTCTTTCCACTCCTCTCCTCTTTTGACCTCACCCTCTCACCGTCCCCCCCTACTCACAAGGCAGGCAATACGCTTGACCTCATCTTCACTAGATGCTGCTCCTCTACTAATCTCACTGCAACTCCCCTCCATGTCTCCGACCACTACTTTGTTTCCTTTTCTCTCTCACTCTCCTCCCACACTACTCACTCTGCCCCTACACAGATGGTAATGCGCCGCCGCAACCTTCGCTCTCTCTCTCCCACTACTCTCTCCTCTTCCATCCTATCATCTCTTCCCTCTGCTCAATCCTTCTCCCTCCAATCTCCTGATTCTGCCTCCTCAACCCTCCTCTCCTCCCTTTCTGCATCCTTTGACTCTCTGTGTCCCCTATCCTCCCGGCCGGCTCGGTCCTCCCCTCCAGCTCCGTGGCTTGATGACTCATTGCGAGCTCACAGAACAGAGCTCCGGGCAGCGGAGCGGAAATGGAAGAAAACTAAACTCCCTGCCGACCTGGCATCTTTTCACTCCCTCCTCTCTACATTTTCTTCATCTGTTTCTGCTGCTAAGGCCACCTTCTACCACTCTAAATTCCAAGCATCTGCCTCTAACCCTAGGAAGCTCTTTGCCACATTTTCCTCCCTCCTGAATCCTCCCCCCCCCCCCCCCCCCCCCCTCCTCTCTCTCTGTGGATGACTTCGTCAACCACTTTGAAAAGAAGGTTGACGACATCCGATCCTCGTTTGTTAAGTCTAATGACACTGCTGGTCCTGCTCACACTGCCCTACCCTATGCTTTGACTTCTTTCTCCCCTCTCTCTCCAGATAAAATCCTGCGACTTGTGACTGCAGGCCGCCCAACAACCTGCCCGCTTGACCCCATCCCCTCCTCCCTTCTCCAGACCATCTCCGGTGACCTTCTCCCCTACCTCACCTCGCTGATCAACTCATCCTTGACCGCTGGCCATGTCCCTTCCGTCTTCAAGAGAGCGAGAGTTACTCCCCTTCTCAAAAAACCAACACTCGACCCCACTGATGTCAACAACTACAGACCAGTATCCCTTCTTTCTTTTCTTTCCAAAACTATTGAGCGTGCCGTCTTTAGCCAACTCTCTTGCTATCTCTCTCAGAATGACCTTCTTGATCCAAACCAATCAGGTTTCAGGACTGGTCATTCAACTGAGACTGCTCTTCTCTGTGTCACGGAGACTCTCCGCACTGCTAAAGCTAACTCTCTCTCCTCTGCTCTTGTCCTTCTAGAC
Source organism: Coregonus lavaretus (assembly GCF_964263955.1). Classification (NCBI taxonomy): domain Eukaryota; kingdom Metazoa; phylum Chordata; class Actinopteri; order Salmoniformes; family Salmonidae; genus Coregonus; species Coregonus lavaretus. The sequence goes on from NC_140021.1 coordinate 9,806,324, forward strand.
CTGTCTGCTGCCTTTGATACTGTGAACCATCAGATCCTCCTCTCCACCCTCTCCGAGATGGGCATCTCCGGCGCGGCTCACTCCTGGATTGCGTCCTACCTGACCGGTCGCTCCTACCAAGTGGCGTGGCGGGAAGCTGTCTCCGCACCACGTGCTCTCACCACTGGTGTCCCCCAGGGATCGGTTCTGGGCCCTCTCCTTTTCTCCCTATACACCAAGTCACTTGGCTCTGTCATATCCTCACATGGCCTTTCCTATCATTGCTACGCTGACGATACACAACTAATCTTCTCCTTTCCCCCTTCTGATAACCAGGTGGCGAATCGCATCTCTGCATGTCTGGCAGACATATCAGTATGGATGACGGATCACCACCTCAAGCTGAACCCTGGCAAGACGGAGCTGCTCTTCCTCCCGGGGAAGGACTGCCCGTTCCATGATCTCGCCATCACGGTTGACAACTCCGCTGTGTCCTCCTCCCAGAGTGCGAAGAGCCTAGGCGTGACCCTGGACAACACCCTGTCGTTCTCCGCCAACATCAAGGCGGTGACCCGCTCCTGCAGGTTCATGCTCTACAACATTCGGAGAGTGCGACCCTGCCTTACACAGGAAGCGGCGCAGGTCCTGGTCCAGGCACTTGTCATCTCCCGTCTGGACTACTGCAACTCGCTGTTGGCTGGGCTCCCTGCCTGTGCCACTAAACCCCTACAACTCATCCAGAATGCCGCAGCCCGTCTGGTGTTCAACCTTCCCAAGTTCTCTCACGTCACCCCCCTCCTCCGCACACTCCACTGGCTTCCAGTTGAAGCTCGCATCCGCTACAAGACCATGGTGCTTGCCTATGGAGCAGTGAGGGGAACGGCACCTCTGTACCTTCAGGCTCTGATCAGTCCCTACACCCAAACGAGGACATTGCGTTCATCCACCTCTGGCCTGCTGGCTCCCCTTCCTCTGCGGAAGCATAGCTCCCGCTCAGCCCAGTCAAAACTGTTCGCTGCTCTGGCACCCCAATGGTGGAACAAGCTCCCTCACGACGCCAGGACAGCGGAGTCACTCACCACCTTCCGGAGACATTTGAAACCCCACCTCTTTAAGGAATACCTGGGATAGGATAAAGTATTCCTTCTAACCCCCCCCCCCCCCCCCCCCAAATTGTAAAGTGGTTATCCCACTGGCTATAGGGTGAACGCACCAATTTGTGAGTCGCTCTGGCTAAGAGCGTCTGCTAAATGACGTTAATGTGCCCTTGAGCAAGGCACTTAACCCTAATTGCTCCTGTAAGTCGCTCTGGTTAAGAGCGTCTGCTAAATGACTAAAATGTAAATGTAAATGTGGTTTTTCTTTATTTTTACTATTTTTTACATTGTAGAATAATAATGAAGACATCAAAACTAGGAAATAACACATGGAATCATGTAGTAACCAAAAAAGTGTTAAATAAATCAAAATATATTTTATATTTGAGATTCTTCAAATAGCCACCCTTTGCCTTGATGACAGCTTTGCACACGCTTAGCATTCTCTCAACCAGCTTCATGAGGTAGTCACCTGGAATACATTTCAATTAACAGGTATGCCTTCTTAAAAGTTTATTTGTGGAATGTATTTCCTTCTTAATGCGTTTGAGACAATCAGTTGTGTTGTGACAAGGAACTGGTGGTATACAGAAGATAGCCCTATTTTGTAAAAGACCAAGTCCATATTATGGCAAGAACAGCTCAAATAAGTAAAGAGAAACGACAGTCCATAATTTCTTTAAGTCATGAAGGTCAGTCAATACGGAACATTTAAAGAACTTTGAAAGTTTCTTCAAGTGCAGTCGCAAAAACCATCAAGCGCTATGATGAAACTGGCTCTCATAAGGACCGCCACAGGAATGGAAGACCCAGAGTTACCTCTGCTGCAGAGGATAAGTTCATTAGAGTTACCAGCCTCAAATTGCAGGCCAAATAATTGCTTCACAGTTCAAGTAACAGACACAACATCAACTGTTCAGAAGGGACTGTGTGAATCAGACCTTCATGGTTGAATTGCTGCAAAGACACTACTAAAGGACACCAATAAGAAGAGACCTGCTTGGGCCAAGAAACATGAGCAATGGACATTAGACCGGTGGAAATTTGTCCTTTGGTCTGGAGTCCAAATTTGAGATTTTTGGTTCAAACCGCCGTGTCTTTGTGAGACGCGGTGTGGGTGAACGGATGATCTCCTCATGTGTAGTTCCCAACGTAAAGCATGGAGGAGGTGTTATGGGGTGGGGGTGCGTTGCTGGTGACACTGTCTGTGATTTTATTTAGAATTCAAGGCACACTTAACCAGCATGGCTACCACAGCATTCTGTAGCAATACACCAACCCATCTGGTTTGGGCTTAGTGGGACTATCATTTGTTTTTCAACAGGACAATGACCCAACACACCTCCAGGCTGTGTAAGGGCTATTTTACCAAGAAGGAGAGTGATGGAGTGCTGCATCAGATGACCTGGCCTCCACAATCCCCCGACCTCAACCCAACTGAGATGGTTTGGGATGAGTCGGACGGCAGAGTGAAGGAAAAGCAGCCAACAAGTGCTCAGCATATGTGGGAACTCCTTCAAGACTGTTGGAAAAGCATTCCAGGTGAAGCTGGTTGAGAGTGCCAAGAGTGTGCAAAGCTGTCATCAAGGCAAAGGGTGGCTATTTGAAGAATCTCAAATATAAAATATATTTTGATTTGTTTAACACTGTTTTTGGTTACTACATGATTCCATATGTGTTATTTCCTAGTTTTGATGTCTTCACTATTATTCTAACAATGTAGAAAATAGTAAAAATAAAGAAAAACCCTTGAATGAGTAGGTGTGTCCAAACCTTTGACTGGTAGTGTACGTCCTTCTCTACTTTCCCTCTGTCTGTCTCTCTCAGGCGATCCATGAAGAGATGGACTGTAAGCAGTACCAGGATGAACTGACAGCCCGTGCTGAGAACGACTCAGCAGCCTGCAGAACCAGAGATCTGCTGAAGGTGACACACAATCAGACACTTTGTTACATGTACTTTATACCTGTAGATCGATTTCAGCAAGCATTGAAGACAAGTGGAAGGAATGTTAGGTTTTTCAGGTAGTTAGACTTTGCTCATATGATATTAACAGAAAATAACTGTTAAATTAACATGTATAAACTGTCCCTCTTTCTCAGACCCTGGTCCTCTCCGGGGAGGCCATGCACTGCCCTCAGTGCAGCATCATCATGCAGAAAAAGGAGGGTTGTGATTGGTTGCGTTGCACTGTCTGTCACACCGAGATCTGCTGGGTCACCAGAGGGCGTCGCTGGGGGCCAGGGTTAAGAGCCCGCCTCTCCTGTCTCTCTCTGTCACATTCAGTCAAGCTCTGCTCTCTCTGGTTGTGTTCCACTGCTCACCTCTAATGCAGAGATTTCCCATCTGTCTGTCTGCTACCGGTCTGAGGTGCCTTTGCTCCCCCTCAGGGTCCGGGAGACACCAGCGGAGGCTGCCGCTGCAACCTCAACAACCAAAAATGTCACCAAAAGTGTCAGAACTGCCACTGAGAAAGACAATAAGGGATGTGTGTGTTGTGAGAGTGAGGTAAAAAGTTAGAATGGTAGGAGTAGGAACCAGAAACCAAAGTTGACCATGCAGGACAAATGTGTATGTCACTCAAAGGATTGATGATCTCATCACTGCACATTCAGCTCTGCACGTTTCCTGTTTGTTTTTGTTCTCCCTATAAAGTCATGCAATACTGTTCAGGGACACATTCAACTAAGTGTCCTTAACCTTTTCAGCTCTCAAAGTTAAAGTCTAATGCCAATGACACAGCATTCTGGGGTTGAAACAGAGAGCGTACTGTGTTCTGACTGGAAATAATGAAATATTTCTTAATAGAAACAGAACAAAAATAATCTCTGTTTCAAACTACATTGCGCTGTGTGTCAATTAATAACCATTTTGGAAGTACATGAGTGTTCATGTGAAATGAATACTTTGCATTTTCTATGTTTTTGCACCTCTGAATGAATGCAAGGCTCTGTCACAGATCAGGTGTGAAGACTAAATGTTCTGTTCTATTTATGACTCACAGGCTCTTATTACAAACACATTATGAATGCCAAGAAAACATTTACATTTACATTTTTGTCATTTAGCAGACGCTCTTATCCAGAGCGACTTACAGAGTGCATACATTATTATTTTTTCCTACTGGCCCCCCGTGGGAATCGAACCCACAACCCTGGCGTTGCAAACGCCATGCTCTACCAACTGAGCTACATCCCTGCCGGCCATTCCCACTTTGTTTGTTTTCATGGAAGAGTCAGTGGAATTGCTCAGGAGCTGCTGGTGTGCCATTTTGCCTTAACAGTGTGTCAAGGCCACTAAACACGAGGCCTCACAAGACTCATCTGAAGGTACCAGTTGAAAAAATGAATGGAAATGTATGTATATATGTTATATGCCAAAAATATGGGGTTATATAAATATCACCTCTGAATGAGTAACCAAACAAAGTGTTAAATCAAAATATATTTGATATTTGAGATTCTTCAAATAGCCACCCTTTGCCTTGATGACAGCTTTGCACACTGTTGGCATTCTCTCAACCAGCTATAAAATATATTTATATTTGTTTAACACTTTTTTGGTTACTACATGATTCCATATGTGTTATTTCATAGTTTTGATGTCTTCACTATTATTCTACAATGTAAAAAATAGTAAAAATAAAGAAAAACCCTTGAATTAGTAGGTGTGTTCAAACTTTTGACTGGTAGTGTAGCTTAGTAGAACTTGTTCGTTGCTTTACCACGCTTTACAGTGCGGTGGTACAAACTGAAGTTCATAAACTGTCAAGCCAGTTAGCTAGCTATTTAACTACAAAGCTAACCACCTTGCTAGATAGCTTAGCTAATAAATTGCCAGCACCTAGCTTCCACTTTCCAGCTAATTATTTCACATTCAACTGACCAGATAATCCAATCATATTGGTAATGTGTCTCCATGCGTGGAGTACCCGGTAGCAACCGGCGCTTTGGTCGAACACCGCAGGGAACCCAGAGACAGCATTCCGGCGGAAGTCATTAATTGTCAATGGAGCAGTCCGCAGCGCTACGTTGGGGATGCCACGCTAGGCTGCAGTGCGTTCTGTGTACCGCATGAGTTCAATAGTTTCAACTTGAGCGTTGCTTTACCGTGCTGTGGTACAAACGGAAGTACACACACATACTCTAACTAGTTAGCTTTTAGCTAGTTGAAAAGCGAAGCACGTGTATGAAAAATGCGGGACACCATTGCTAGATATGGCTCGGAAAACATACCTCAATCCAGGAATGAGAAATGCGTTTTACTCCGAATTGTACCATTATTCCAACTGTTACACCGAGAAGATTAAACAACTGCTAGAAAACTAGCAGTTCAATCTTCTTCGTGTAGTTGGGATAATGGGACAATTCAGAATACAACGCATTTCTCATCCCTGGATTGAGGTAAATTTTCGGAGCCATATCTTGCACCGGCTCTGTGTTTTCTTAATCTGTTGGGTCCTAGTGCAGTTTTAAGTAAGTGGGTCGGCTCTGCTGGTTATTGGCCATATACCACACCCCCTCGGGCCTTATTGCTTAATTATAAACCGGTTGGTACTAGCCCTGAATGCTGATTGGCTGACAGCCATGGTATACCATGGGTATGACAAAACATTTATTTTTACTGCTGTAATTACATTGGTAACCTCTGGGGTTTGTGATATATGGCCAATATACCACTGCTAAGGGCTGTGTCAATGCACTCTGCGTTGCGTCGTGCTTAAGAACAGCCCTAAGCCATGGTATATTGGCCATATACCACACCCCCGCCTTATTGCTTAAATAAATCTGCATGTGCATAACTATAGATACATCTGACAGGAGAGTTTGAGTAATGAAAGTTGGATAGAGGATCTTGGCACTGAAAATTGCCCCCAAAAGGTTCTTCCAAGAACCCAATAGGAGGTGGGTTTCATCGCTGAACCTCCTTAGTGGGTGGGGGTTCTTGTAGGAACCTAACAGCCCAACTGAAACATTTGGATTTGAATTTGGAAGGACAGCAGGTGCAGGCACTTAACTAAAAAATTTAAAGATCGCCTCAATTTATGGTAAGGTTTGTCCCTTGTATGATCTAAATTGATAGATGTTATCATCATATAACAATATATTTTCATATTTGTGCAAATCTTTCTAAAACAGAAAATGGACACAATTCAATGGATATCAATCAACAAAGAGGTAAGAATATGTAGGCTATAAGAATATGTTGAAGGCTAGCTGTATTGGGTGCAGATGAATGAACTGCTCACTTTTGTGTCAGTGTCTGCAGGTATACAGACGAGGAGGCATACAATGATATGTCTATTGGTATGTTATGCAGATCACATGTACCATTCTCCTCCCTTACCTCTTCAATGAAAATCCCATAGGCAAGGAGGACAAGGTATGTGTATTAAAACCATTATCAAAACAGTTTTTTTTTCATTAACGTTTACCATAAAAACCAAGGTATGAAAACTGTTGTGTGCATGCTTTGTTAAACATCTGTATAATTTAAAAATGTTGGATTCACAGACTTTACCCTCCCTACCCTTCTGATGAATATAACAGGAAACATGTTCGATCACCATGGACTGTAAAATCATTCTGGCTATGGATACAGAGAACATCAACACATTAACATCAACACGCCAGAGGATATACCCATTGGACTTGGGGCTCTGCTGGGAGTTGACCTTTAATTAGATTTTTTTTTATTCTGCTTTGCCACTAAAATCATAAACACTGGCAACTAAACTATTGTGTTATTGTTATGCGTATTATTATTATTATTATTATTAATAATAATATTAAGGGAGGGGGGTAGTTAACATAACCCCAAAGGGTTCTTCAAAAGGTTCTTTGAGGATCCATTAAAAGGGGTTCTTTTGAAGAACTTATAGGGGTTCCCCCACAGTTTCAATTTGAAGAACCCCTAAAGGATACTCCAGGAAACTTTTCTAACTAATTTTTAGAGTGCAGCGCCTACAATCTATGTGCAGCGCTCTCTCAACCAGTGCTCTCAACACACACACACTCCTCTGACCCTCATCACTCACTCACTCAGTAACAGCCTACTCACTGCCTGATAGTCAGCAGCAACTGTTCACAGTAAAATCGTTTTTTTTGTTGTTGTTGAGAAATGCCATTGAGGCCACTGTGAAATTTAGAAGTAGCCCAAAAACCTGCAACCAATACATTTTCACCCGCAACATCATTTTCAAAGGTGCCCAATTTATGAGAAAGCCATGGGGAAAATAACATACATGGCAACCCTGCCCGTGTAACAGTGTTGCTTCCGTCCCTCTCCTCGCCCCTACCTGGGCTTGAACCAGGGACCCTCTGCAAACATCGACAACAGTTACCCTCGAAGCACCGTTACCCGTCGCTCCACAAAAGCTGCGGCCCTTGCAGAGCAAGGGAAACAACTACTTCAAGGTCTCAGAGCGAGTGACGTCACCGATTGAAACGCTATTAGTGCGCACCGCTAACTAGCTAGCCATTTCACACCGGTTACACCTGCAGCTCACGAACACACGGACATGGCAACCCTGCCTGCAGCTTGTGAACACATGGACATGGCAACCCTGCCTGCAGCTCGTGGACACGTGGACATGGCAACCCTGCCTGCAGCTTGTGAACATCTCTTCCAGAGCCTGAAGGCACTCAGCAAGAGAAGATTCTGAAAATAGAAAAGCTTAATATGAAGAAGATTAAAAGCCATGTCCCTGGTGCTTGCTAGTTTGAGGGGAGTCATCACTGGGGTCCCAATATCTATGTCTATAGATGATATTAAAGACAATGTGAAGGGAGGAAGAGTGATCGAGGCCAAAAGGTTGATCAGTAGGAAAGAGGGTCAAAGAAGTGAAAGCTTATTAGTGCTGCTGAGGTTTGAGAAGGTTTTGCCTGGAAAAGTACAGATAGGATTCCTTAGTTTCAATGTCAGAGAATTTGTCCCATCCCCATTGCGGTGTTTTAAATGCCAAAGAATGGGACATGTAGCTGTTCAATGTAAGGAAAGGAAAATATGTGCCAAGTGTGGAGGGGAACATGATTACGGTGAATATGGGAGTAAAGTTAAGTGTTGTAATTGTGGGGGAGAACACAGTGCTGCATTTGGTGGATGCCAGGTGCAGAGAGAGGCTAGAGAGGCTCAGAGATATAGAATCAGTCATGATGTATCGAATGCAGAGGCCATAAAACAGATTGGTGGAACTACAGTGTGGAATGATGGAGCTTCCATGGCTGCTCCTGTACTAAGCGGACCAAATGTCGGCGCTGGTGTTTCTGCTGGTCCTGGCATGGTTTCGATGCCTGTGGTAGAAGTTAGTAGGGATTTATTTTATTTGTATTTTATTTTCATGGCAGTACAGAATTGGGCAGATCGTAATTTATCGTACATTCCAGCACAGTAGGTGGCGGCATGCACTTAGCCTAAACGTTTGTTTGCGGTCCGCTGTGATATCGAAGAAGAGCAAGGGGGTGGAGTGTTGTGTTTACCAAATTAGAAACCGTACTGACTTTGGCAACCAGAGTAGATGCGGTAAGAGTGATGGTGAGGAAGGAGAACGGCGAAGGACGATAGACGACTGGCAACGACACATCGGATCATCAGTGATAAACCCAGAGCAAGAAGCCTCGTAAGTAGCCTAAAGATCGGAAAATTACCCACTCAACTTAAAAGCCATGCCAACTTACTACTACAACTGCAGTACAAAGTCGTCCATCGTGGATCAGTGACTTGTGAACGACCTACATAAATGAAGCAAAAATCACTAATTTGTTATTTTCATAAATTGCATCTTTATGTGTCTAACCTGTTGCCCTTCTCTCTCTCTCTCTCTCGGAACCAGATTACTGGAACTTGAGTGAGTACTTTTGTCCAGGATTTCAGGAGCAGCAGTTCTCTCTCCTACCTTCATTTCTTCAGGATGGCAGAGACTGAAGGGAAATTTGACTTTGCCATCGACCGCGGTGGCACGTTCACCGACGTCTTTGCCCGATTACCTGACGGCCGGGAGAGGGTCCTGAAACTTCTGTCACACGACCCCCAAAACTACAAAGACGCTCCAACTGAGGGGATCCGCAGGGTTCTGGAGGAGGTGAGATGGACCTCTGGAGAGACGGGGTGGGGAGAGGAATTAAAGGACTAAGGAATAAAACGATGAGAAAGAGAGACGCGCAGTTGAAGTGGAAAGGTAGTTTATTGAGAAATGAAGACAGCAGAAAGGGTCGTTTTAGTTAAAGCTTGTCCCGCTATGTTCACAGGAGACTGGGCAGGCCTTTCCCAGGGAACAGCCCGTGGAGACGTCCCTGATTGGCTGGATCAGGATGGGCACCACGGTGGCGACCAATGCCCTGCTGGAGAGGCAAGGAGAGAGGACCGCCCTCCTGGTCACAAAGGGGTTCAAGGATCTGCTGCATATTGGCACCCAGGCCCGGCCAAAGCTCTTCGATTTGGTTAGTGCTTCTCTTAGGGTCGGCAGGTAGCTTAGTGGGTAAGAGCGTTGTGCCAGTAACCGAAAGGTCGCTGGTTCTAATCCCCGAGCCGACTAGGTGAAAAATCTGTCGATGTGCCCTTAAGCAAGGCACTTAACCCTAATTGCTCCTGTAAGTCGCTCTGGATAAGAGCGTCTGCTAAATGACTAAAATGTAAATGTAAATGTCTTTGGAATGGAGACTGGGCACAATAGAGTTTACGCTGTGAGGGCCCTTTGTTTGGGGTGGTGAGGTTGGGGTCTCGTCCCCCCTTGTCGGAGACTGACACTAATGTAATGATGAATGAATTAATGCTTGAACAATGACATACCGGCCGTGTTACTGATACGATTAACTGAGCACTGATTATATTATACACGAGTGGCAGTCGGCACTTTTCCACTACGTTGTTTGGTAACGGAATAATGCGCTCTTATCATTGAAGCTTTTTCAAATTATTCAGTAATGTTTAGGTAGACTCATTCACGACAAGTTTAAACTAAGCCAACAAAGTTAGTAAGTGATACTTTAAATTAGGATCTACAGTTGAAGTCTGTAATAAAGCCCTTTTGTGGGGAAAAACTCATTCTGATTGGCTGGGCCTGGCTCCCCAGTGGGTGGGCCTGGCTCCCAAGTGGGTGGGCCCTCCCAGGCCCACCCATGACCCATCCATAAATTAGGGCCTAATTCATTTATGTCAATTGACTGATTTCCTTATATGAACTGTAATTCAGCAAAATCGTTAAAATTGTATATTTCTGTTCAGTTGAAGTTGGAAGTTTACATACACCTTAGCCAAATACATTTAAACTCAGTTTTTCACAATTCTTTACATTTAATCCTAGTAAAAATTCCCTGTCTTAGGTCAGTTAGGATCACCACTTTATTTTAAGAATGTGAAATGTCAGGATAATAGTAGAGATAATGATTTATTTCAGCTTTTATTTCTTTCATCACATTCCCAGTGGGTCAGAAGTTTACATACACTCAATTAGTATTTGGTAGCATTGCCTTTAAATTGTTTAACTTGGGTCAAACGTTTCGGGTAGCCTTCCACAAGCTTCCCACAATAAGTTGGGTTCATTTTGGCCCATTCCTCCTGACAGAGTTGGTGTAACTGAGTCAGGTTTGTAGGCCTCCTTGCTCGCACACACTTTTTCAGTTCTGCTCACAAATGTTCTATAGGATTGAGGTCAGGGCTTTGTGATGGCCACTCCAATACCTTGACTTTGTTGTCCTTAAGCCATTTTGCCACAACTTTGGAAGTATGCTTGGGGTCATTGTCCATTTGGAAGACCCATTTGCGACCAAGCTTTAACTTCCTGACTGATGTCTTGAGATGTTGCTTCAATATATCCACACAATTTTCCTTTCTCATGATGCCATCTATTTTGTGAAGTGCACCAGTCCCTCCTGCAGCAAAGCACCCCCACAGCATGATGCTGCCACACCCGTGCTTCACGGTTGGGATGGTGTGCTTCACGGTTGGGATGGTGTTCTTCGGCTTGCAAGGCTTCCCCTTTTTCCTCCAAACATAAAGATGGTCATTATGGCCAAACAGTTCTATTTTTGTTTCATCAGACCAGAGGACATTTCTCCAAAAAGTACGATCTTTGTCCCCATGTGCAGTTGCAAACCGTAGTCTGGCTTTTTTATGGCTGTTCTGGAGCAGTGGCTTCTTCCTTGCTGAGTGGCCTTTCAGGTTATGTCGATATAGGACTTGTTTTACTGTGGATATAGATACTTTTGTACCTGTTTCCTCCAGCATCTTCACAAGGTCCTTTGCTATTGTTCGATTGATTTGCACTTTTCGCACCAAAGTACGTTCAACTCTAGGAGACAGAACGCATCTCCTTCCTGAGCGTTATGATGGCTGCGTGGTCCCATGGTGTTTATACTTGCGTACTATTGTTTGTACAGATGAACGTGGTACCTTCAGGCGTTTGGAAATTGCTCCCAAGGATGAACCAGACTTGTGGAGGTCTACAATTTATTTTCTGAGGTCTTGGCTGATTTCTTTTGATTTTCCCATGATGTCAAGCAAAGAGGCACTGAGTTTGAAGGTAGGCCTTGACATACATCCACAGGTACACTTCCAATTGACTCAAATTATGTCAATTAGCCTATCAGAAACTTCTAAAGCCATGACATCATTTTCTGGAATTTTCCAAGCTGTTTAAAGGCACAGTCAACTTTGTGTATGTAAACTTCTGACCCACTGGAATTGTGATACAGTGAATTATATGTGAAATAATCTGTCTGTAAACAATTGTTGGAAAAATTACTTGTGTCATTCACAAAGTAGATGTCCTAACGACTTGCCAAAACTATAGTTTGTTAACAAAAAATGTGTGGAGTGGTTGAAAAACGAGTTTTAATGACTCCAACCTAAGTGTATGTAAACTTCCGACTTCAACTGTAATACTGCTTCAGATAAAGTCCCCATTTATTGCATCAAGGGTTTGAGAGGCAGAGCTCTGAACTGTCTCTATGTTTCTTCAAATAATACTTTTACATTGTTCTACTGTATATAAGTGTTTAGTTTAGTGGGAGTGTAGTGGTGCACATCTGGACTGTATCACTGCCCCTCAGTAGGTCTGTGTGAGATCTGTCGGAGCTACAGCTGCCCTCTCCCATCTCCTGCTGGGCTCACAGTACAGACATAATGTACATTCTGTTCCAGGAACAGGTGTGCTCGTCAGGGAGCGCTAAGGGAATGGGAGGGACGCAAAAGGGACTGAATGAATACACCATATACTTACTGGAAGATGTGTGGCAGCATAGAATGAAAAACACACATGGATGCATGCGCATGAACAAACACTTGTGCAGACACGGAACATGCAGCTGTATCAGAAAAGCTGTTCTGTGGTCAGTTAATGGGAGGGTAGGCTATACACTGTACACGTATGGGGGTTGGTCTTGGAGTTTGCCCCCAGACCTGTGTTCTGTTGTTGGTATAATTTAACGCTGTGTGTGTGTGTGTGTGTGTGTGTGTGTGTGTGTGTGAGATACAGGAGGTAGCTGTGCCAGACGTGCTGTATGAAGAGGTGATTGAGGTCGATGAGAGGGTTGTCCTTAGACAAGATGGCTGCCAGCTACCCAGGAAAGAACCCAAGCGTATTGTCACAGGTAACAGCACTACACAGGAGCAACTTCATAACATACAGTGCATTCGGAAAGTATTCAGACCCCTTGACTTTTTCCACATTTTGTTACGTTACAGGCTTATTCTAAAATGGATTAAATAGTTTTTTCCCCCTCATCAATACCCCATAATGACAAAGCAAAAACTGGTTTTTAGACATGTTTGCAAATCTGTGTTGTGGAAATTACCACTAAGTCCTTTCCCTGAGAGCAGTCACAGAACATCCTAACACAATAACAAGAAACAATACGCTACATGTAGTCACGCATTTGCAGAGACGCAGAGGACACAAATAATGTCCACTAAATGTGTAAAAAAAAAAAAACTGAAATATAACATTTACATAAGGATTCAGACCCTTTACTCAGTACTTTGTTAAAGCACCTTTGGCAGCGATTACAGCCTTGAGTCAAGTCAAATCAAATCAAATCGAGTCTTCATCGGTATGACGCTACAAATCAAATCAAATCAAATTGTATTGGTCACATGCGCCGAATACAACAGGTGCAGACATTACAGTGAAATGCTTACTTACAGCCCTTAACCAACAGTGCATTTATTTTTTACAAAAAAAGTAAAAATAAAACAACAACAAAAAAAGTGTTGAGAGAAAAAAGAGCAGAAGTAAAATAAAGTGACAGTAGGGAGGCTATATATACAGGGGGGTACCGTTGCAGAGTCAATGTGCGGGGGCACCGGCTAGTTGAGGTAGTTGAGGTAATATGTACATGTGGGTAGAATATGTACAAGTGACTATGCATAAATAATTAACAGAGTAGCAGCAGCGTAAAAAGGATGGGGTGGGGGGGCAGTGCAAATAGTCTGGGTAGCCATGATTAGCTGTTCAGGAGTCTTATGGCTTGGGGGTAGAAGCTGTTGAGAAGTCTTTTGGACCTAGACTTGGCACTCCGGTACCGCTTGCCGTGCGGTAGCAGAGAGAACAGTCTATGACTAGGGTGGCTGGAGTCTTTGACAATTTTGAGGGCCTTCCTCTGACACCGCCTGGTATAGAGGTCCTGGATGGCAGGAAGCTGGGCCCCAGTGATGTACTGGGCCGTACGCACTACCCTCTGTAGTGCCTTGCGGTCGGAGGCCAAGCAGTTGCCATACCAGGCGGTGATGCAACCAGTCAGAGTTTCTCCCATTCTTCTCTGCAGATCCTCTCAAGCTCTGTCAGGTTGGATGGGGAGCGTCGCTGCACAGCTATTTTCAGGTCTCTCCAGAGATGTTCAAGTCCGGGGCTCTGGCTGGGCCACTCAAGGATATTCAGAGACTTGTCCCGAAGCCACTCCTGCTGTTCCTTGGCTGTGTGTTTACGGTCATTGTCCTGTTGGAAGGTGAACCTTCGCCCCAGTCTGAGGTCCTAGTCTCCCATTCCCTGCTGCTGAAAAACATCCCCACAGCATGATCCTGCCACCACCATGCTTCACCGTAGGGATGGTCCCAGGATTCCTCCAGACGTGACGCTTGGCATTCAGGCCAAAGAGTTCAGTCTTTGTTTCATCAGACCAGAGAATCTTGTTTCTCATGGTCTGAGAGTCCTTTAGTGTGCCTTTTGGCAAACTCCAAGCGGGCTGTCATGTGCCTTTTACGTAGGAGTGGCTTCTGTCTGGCCACGCTACCATAAAGGCCTGTTTGGTGGAGTGCGGCAGAGATGGTTGTCCTTCTGGGAAGTTCTCCCATCTCCACAGAGGAACTCTGGAGCTCTGTTGGAGTGACCATCGGGTTCTTGGTCACCTCCCTGACCAAGGCCTTTCTTCCCCGATTGCTCAGTTTGGCCGGGCGGACAGCTCTAGGAAGAGTCTTGGTGGTTCCAAACTTCTTCCATTTAATAATGATGGAGGCCACTGTGTTCTTGGGGACCTTCAATGCTGCATAAATGTTTCCACACTATGAGGTTGGAATAATATTGTGAAAATGATGATAATGCCCTTTTAGTGTAAGAGCTGCTTGAAAAGACCTCCTGCAATGTTTGGGTGGGATAGAGTTTTGGCCTGCCTGGTGACATCACCTCTCTGCCAATAACAGCTGATTTGATTTGGTTTTGAGATAAAAAGGGCTGCTTTGGGCCTTTTACCATTAAGTCTACTACAATAGACTGGAACATTTTACAATAAACAAATTATTACACAAATTTACAGACTGAGAGTGCAGTATTCTTGACCATATCCTGTAAGATATGGAAATGATATACAGTTGAAGTCGGAGGTTTACATACACTTAGGATGGAGTCATTAAAACTTGTTGTTCAACCACTCCACACATTTCTTGTTAACAAACTATAGTTTTGGCAAGTCGGTTAGGACATCTACTTTGTGTATGACACTACCTCCTGTATCTCACACACACACACACACACACACACACACACACACACAGCGTTAAATTATACCAACAACAGAACACAGGTCTGGGGGCAAACTCCAAGACCAACCCCCATACGTGTACAGTGTATAGCCTACCCTCCCATTAACTGACCACAGAACAGCTTTTCTGATACAGCTGCATGTTCCGTGTCTGCACAAGTGTTTGTTCATGCGCATGCATCCATGTGTGTTTTTCATTCTATGCTGCCACACATCTTCCAGTAAGTATATGGTGTATTCATTCAGTCCCTGTTGCGTCCCTCCCATCCCCTTAGCGCTCCCTGACGAGCACACCTGTTCCTGGAACAGAATGTACATTATGTCTGTACTGTGAGCCCAGCAGGAGATGGGAGAGGGCAGCTGTAGCTCCGACAGATCTCACACAGACCTACTGAGGGGCAGTGATACAGTCCAGATGTGCACCACTACACTCCCACAAAACTAAACACTTATATACAGTAGAACAATGTAAAAGTATTATTTGAAGAAACATGGAGACAGTTCAGAGCTCTGCCTCTCAAACCCTTGATGCAATAAATGGGGACTTTATCTGAAGCAGTATTACAGTTGAAGTCGGAAGTTTACATACACTTAGGTTGGAGTCATTAAAACTCGTTTTTCAACCACTCCACACATTTTTTGTTAACAAACTATAGTTTTGGAAAGTCGTTAGGACATCTACTTTGTGAATGACACAAGTAATTTTTCCAACAATTGTTTACAGACAGATTATTTCACATATAATTCACTGTATCACAATTCCAGTGGGTCAGAAGTTTACATACACAAAGTTGACTGTGCCTTTAAACAGCTTGGAAAATTCCAGAAAATTATGTCATGGCTTTAGAAGTTTCTGATAGGCTAATTGACATAATTTGAGTCAATTGGAAGTGTACCTGTGGATGTATTTCAAGGCCTACCTTCAAACTCAGTGCCTCTTTGCTTGACATCATGGGAAAATCAAAAGAAATCAGCCAAGACCTCAGAAAATAAATTGTAGACCTCCACAAGTCTGGTTCATCCTTGGGAGCAATTTCCAAACGCCTGAAGGTACCACGTTCATCTGTACAAAAAATAGTACGCAAGTATAAATACCATGGGTCCACGCAGCCGTCATACTGCTCAGGAAGGAGACGCGTTCTGTCTCCTAGAGTTGAACGTACTTTGGTGCGAAAAGTGCAAATCAATCCCAGAACAACAGCAAATGACCTTGTGAAAGATGCTGAAGGAAACAGGTACAAAAGTATCTATATCCATAGTAAAACGAGTCCTATATCGACATAACCTGAAAGGCCGCTCAGCAAAGAAAAAGCGTGTTCGAGCAAGGAGGCCTACAAACCTGACTCAGTTACACCAGCTCTGTCAGGAGGAATGGGCCAAAATTCACCCAACGTATTGTGGGAAGCTTGTGGAAGGCTACACGCAACATTTGACCCAAGTTAAACAATTTTAAAGGCAATGCTACCAAATACTTCTGACCCACTGGGAATGTGATGAAATAAATAAAAGCTGAAATAAATCATTCTCTCTACTATTATTCTGACATTTCACATTCTTAAAATAAAGTGGTGATCCTAACTGACCTAAAACAGGGAATTTTTACTAGGATTAGATGTCAGGAATTGTGAAAAAATGAGTTTAAATGTATTTGACTAAGGTGTATGTAAACTTCTGACTTCAACTGTAGATATGTTTCCTGATCCAACTGAGGCACTGGCAATGACAGATAAGGAGAGCTGTTTCACCACATACCGTTTTCAGATGCAAATTCCTCCACAGGAGTATTCTCTCCTGTTTGTCAAGTTTATGACTGGTTTGAGTGGTAACTGCTTGGGTTAATAATTTGCATCCACACACACACACCTGTCCCTTACCTCTGCCCTGTGTCTCTGTCCTCCAGGCAGTACAGGGGACTCCCTGGAGGTGTGGCGTGAGCTGGACATGCAGCGTGTGGAGGAGGACCTGAGAGGAGTCCTGTCCCGGGGGATCAGCAGCCTGGCTGTTCTGCTGCTGCACTCCTACACGTCAGTATACTGCCAGCCCAGGGAGCAAGAGTTTCTCCCACTTTACTAGCTTTAAAGATTGTTGTTGGTGTGTGTGTGTGTGTGTGTGTGTGTCTAGTTGCTGGTGTCAGATTGCCTGTTTTTCTTGGTGTGGGATCACTGCGGTCTATGTGGAAGGCCATCAACAGTCAGTCTGAGAATGGTAAAGGAAGACTGGGCCTCTTCTCTTTCACTGCACTTTTCTCCTGCCATTTAGAAAGTTGAGTTTCTTGTGTATTGACTTACAGGGTTCTTTCTACTCCCAGTTTCAAACTGTAAAGTAATTAAAGTCGCTGGATGTAAGTATGAAAATGTATGCACTAACTGTAAGTCGCTCTGGATAAGAGCGTCTGCTAAATTACTAAAATGTAAGTACGGTGAGGGGAAAAAAGTATTTGATCCCCTGCTGATTTTGTACGTTTGCCCACTGACAAAGACCTGATCAGTCTATAATTTTAATGGTAGGTTTATTTGAACAGTGAG
This sequence comes from Coregonus lavaretus, assembly GCF_964263955.1. Taxonomy (NCBI): domain Eukaryota; kingdom Metazoa; phylum Chordata; class Actinopteri; order Salmoniformes; family Salmonidae; genus Coregonus; species Coregonus lavaretus. The sequence continues at coordinate 9,823,895 of NC_140021.1, forward strand.
AGACAGAATAACAACAACAAAATCCAGAAAAACGCATGTCAAAAATGTTATAAATTGATTTGCATTTTAATGAGGGAAATAAGTATTTGACCCCTCTGCAAAACATTACTTAGTACTTGGTGGCAAAACCCTTGTTGGCAATCACAGAGGTCAGATGTTTCTTGTAGTTGGCCACCAGGTTTGCACACATCTCAGGAGGGATTTTCTCCCACTCCTCTTTGCAGATCTTCTCCAAGTCATTAAGTTTTCGAGGCTGACGTTTGGCAACTCGAACCTTCAGCTCCCTCCACAGATTTTCTATGGGATTAAGGTCTGGAGACTGGCTAGGCCACTCCAGGACCTTAATGTGCTTCTTCTTGAGCCACTCCTTTGTTGCCTTGGCCGTGTGTTTTGGGTCATTGCTGGAATACCCATCCACGACCCATTTTCAATGCCCTGGCTGAGGGAAGGAGGTTCTCACCCAAGATTTGACGGTACATGGCCCCGTCCATCGTCCCTTTTGATGCGGTGAAGTTGTCCTGTCCTCTTAGCATAAAAACACCCCCAAAGCGTAATGTTTCCACCTCCATGTTTGACGGTGGGGATGGTGTTCTTGGGGTCATAGGCAGCATTCCTCCTCCTTCAAACACGGCGAGTTGAGTTGATGCCAAAGAGCTCGATTTTGGTCTCATCTGACCACAACACTTTCACCCAGTTCTCCTCTGAATCATTCAGATGTTCATTGGCAAACTTCAGACGGGCCTGTATATGTGCTTTCTTGAGCAGGGGGACCTTGCGGGCGCTGCAGGATTTCAGTTCTTCACGGCGTAGTGTGTTACCAATTGTTTTCTTGGTGACTATGGTCCCAGCTGCCTTGAGATCATTGACAAGATCCTCCCGTGTAGTTCTGGGCTGATTCCTCACCATTCTCATGATCATTGCAACTCCACGAAGTGAGATCTTGTATGGAGCCCCAGGCCGAGGGAGATTGACAGGTATTTTGTGTTTCTTCCATTTGCGAAATATCGCACCAACTGTTGTCACCTTCTCACCAAGCTGCTTGGCGATGGTTTTGTAGCCCATTCCAGCCTTGTGTAGGTCTACAATCTTGTCCCTGACATCCTTGGAGAGCTCTTTGGTCTTGGCCATGGTGGATAGTTTGGAATCTGATTGATTGATTGCTTCTGTGGACAGGTGTCTTTTTATACAGGTAACAAGCTGAGATTAGGAGCACTCCCTTTAAGAGTGTGCTCCTAATCTCAGCTCGTTACCTGTATAAAAGACACCTGGGAGCCAGAAATCTTTCTGATTGAGACGGGGTCAAATACTTATTTCCCTCATTAAAAAGCAAATCAATTTATAACATTTTTGACATGCGTTTTCTGGATTTTGTTGTTGTTATTCTGTCTCTCACTGTTCAAATACCTACCATTAAAATTATAGATTGATCATTTCTTTGTCAGTGGGCAAACGTACAAAGTCAGCAGGGGATCAAATCATTTTTTCCCTCACTGTACATTATGAAGGCACCTTCAGAACTCTCTGGCTTAATGCCATGTCTGATAACCACAGAACACACAAGCTTTCAATAGGAGGGAGTGCACTGAAAGGCTTTTCAAGAAAACAATGTATGAGTTAATGAGTCAACTTTGCAGTTTGCCTTACAGTACTATATGTTGGACAGGAACATAATGGAATGAAACTGATGTGTGAGATGACTCCTCCCTCTCTTTGTATGTCAGGTGGTCTGCCCATGAGAAGGCTGTTGGGTCATTGGCGCGCAGGCTGGGTTTCAACCAGGTGTCCCTGTCCAGTGAGGTAATGCCCATGGTGAGGGCAGTGCCACGCGGGTACACCGTGTGCGCCGATGCCTACCTCACACCTAAAATCCGCCAGTACTTGAAAGGCTTCACCTCTGGCTTCAGAGGCGGACTGGAGGTTAGTCTGTGTTTTGTTATATTAGCATAATGTTATGTAGCTATATTTACTGAGCACTCATAGGTGTGCAGAGAGATCATGCTATCACTCAGTCACATTCTGTATAGCTACACACCTTGAAATGACTGCCTCTCTCAACCTCCTGGACTCCCTCCCCTCTCTCAACCTCCTGGACTCCCTCCCCTCTCTCAACTTCCTGGACTCCCTCCCCTCTCTCAACCTCCTGGACTCCCTCCCCTCTCTCAACCTCCTGGACTCCCTCCCCTCTCTCAACCTCCTGGACTCCCTCCCCTCTCTCAACTTCCTGGACTCCCTCCCCTCTCTCAACCTCCTGTACTCCCTCCCCTCTCTCAACCTCCTGGACTCCCTCTCCTATCTCAACCTCCTGGACTCCCTCTCCTCTCTCCTGTAGGGTGTGAGTGTTCTCTTCATGCAGTCTGATGGAGGTCTCACCCCCATGGAGCAGTTCTGTGGGTCCCGGGCGGTGCTGTCTGGGCCTGCGGGGGGCGTGGTGGGCTACGCCATCACCTCCTACAGCCAGACCGAGAACAAGCCCGTCATCGGGTTCGACATGGGGGGTGAGGAGGAGCACAGGAAGGAGTATGAAAAATGACCAGAAACGCGCCAATACTACTGTTTGTACATTTTGAGACTGCGTAGCCAGTGTACACTTCCTCAAAAGAGTCAGAATTAATCTAATATAACTCAAGAAATCTGTGATTCATTTTGAAGTTTTTGCCAAGGAGATGTTAGTCTAACTAAGATGTTTGTTGCAGTATTTCTCAATGAAAAAATATGCATGAAAACGAGTTGTCTCATTGAATGACAACAAAGACTTTATTGAAGAATCCCTACTGTTGACCAATCACTGACGAAGGGGGGTAGACTTTAGCTACCGACTTCGGCTTGCCTCCAGAAAGAAAATGGTGTGCCCGAACAGCCGAAAAAACCCTCACCGAAGTCCAAAACGAACAAAAACATCACAAAATGTCGTCATAATAAATGCATGAACTCTTCCAAACTATTTTGGCTGGGAAGCATTCAGACACCTTAAGGGGTTGTTGACTTTGAGAGAGTGGTGTGAACTAAAGGGTTAAAAAGGAAAGAATCATAGCAGGAAGCATGAAACAGAAGAATGGGGAATGGTACTGATTGATGTTAGACAAAGGCTTCTTTGAAGCCCTTGATGACTAAATCCCACATTATTCGCTAATACTGGGCTGATGAAGTCCTAGCGTTCCATCATCTAGGGAATATACTGCTCTTGTATACTCTTCATGTCCCTAACAGCTACTCTGGGCTGCTCGTGCCCCCTTTAGGCACGTCTACAGATGTGAGTCGCTACGCGGGTCAGTATGAGCACGTGTTTGAGGCCACCACGGCCGGGGTCACCCTGCAGGCCCCTCAGCTAGACATCAACACCGTAGCAGCAGGTGGCGGTTCCTGCCTCTTCTTCAGGTCAGTCAGGACAACAGGTTCACACACAGCATGGTTCAAACACACCAGAAATATGGACTTTCAGCATACTGTATGTTTACATAGACTTCACTGGACACAGTCTGTTGCTTGAAGGTCTGGGAAGTAAAATATATATTATTTTCTCGTGTGTGTGTGTGATTTATGCTCAGACGGTTCTTCAATAGCTAAACCATTAACCCACAGTTACTGCCTATGACGCTAGTAGACAAACATTGGTTGGCAATGTATAACTTCCACAGGGAATGACTGTGTATGTGGTGGAAGTCAATCTAATCTACAGGGAGGGACATTATAGTCGTGACCTTACGAATCTCCCCTCTTTGTCCCCAGGTCAGGAATGTTTGTTGTGGGGCCAGAGTCTGCTGGTGCCCATCCAGGACCAGCCTGCTACAGAAAGGGTAGGAATACTGCCCCTCACCCCTTCGCTCGCTCGCTCGCTCTCTCTCTCAATTCAATTCAATTCAATAGACTTTATTGACATGGCAAGTTAAATTACTTGCATTGTCAAAGTATACATATAACAAAAATGGTGGGACCAACAGCAATAATAATAATAGTAGTAGTGGAAATGGGATTACCATTAACAGCAACTACAACAACAATATTAATGAGAATAACAATACATTAAAGCAATAGTAGTCGACCAGTCTCAACATGACTGAGAAGACACATTACATGGTATGAAAGCCAAAACAAAACAGGAAATATTTTTTGACATTACATTACACTTTTCACTGGCTGTCCCTCAGGTTTAGGCAGGAGGACACATATTTGGCTGCCAAAATTGCACATTTAGGCTTTTCACCCAATAAATATTTGATTTATTCTTCCTCTTTTTATAGTTTCAAATTCGTTGTACTGAATGATAATTTTGGGAAAGAAAGATTATCTTAGGTCTGAGTATTTGTCACAGTGTAATAGGAAATGCAGCTCTGTCTCTACCTCTCCCCGGGGGCAGAGTGAGCACAGCCTGTCCTCTCTGGGCAGCCAGGTTTGCCTGTGACGATCGGTCTCTATAGCCAGACTGTGCTCACTGAGTCTGTAACTAGTCATTGTTTTCCTCAGTTTTCTATCAGTCACAGTGGTCAGATAGTCTGCCACCATGTACTGTCTGTTTAGAGCCAAATAGCATTGAAGTTTACTTAGATTTTTGGTGGTGTCTTTCCAATAGGTGATATATTTCTATTTTTGCTTTGTGATGATTTGGTTGAGTGCTGTCCTGAGGCTCAGTGAGATTGGTTTTGGTTAGTGAACTTAGCCTCAGAACCAGCTGGCTGAGGGGACTCTTCTCTTGTTTCATCTCTTGACATAGTAGAGCTGTGTGATGGAATGTTTTGGGGTCACTTGTTTTTAGATGGTTGTAAAATTTGATGGCTCTTTTTTCTATTCGAATAAGGAGGTGGTATTGGCCCAATTCTGCTCTACATGCGTTATTTTGAGTTTTTCTTTGCACTTGCAATACAGTCTTGCAAAACTCTGCATGGAGTATTTCGATTGGATGTTTGTCCCATTTGGTAAATTCAGTATTAGAGAGCGGACCCCATACTTTGCTGCCATATAGAGCAATTGGTTCTATAACTGATTGGAAAATGTTGAGCCAGATTCTAATTGGAATTTCGATTTTAATATTCATTTTAATGGCATAGAATGCTCTTCTTGCTTTGTCTCTCAGCTCATTCACAGCCATGTGAAAGCTACCTGTGTTGCTGATATTTAGTCCTAGATACGTGTAATTTTTGGTGTGTTCTAATATAACTGTGTCCAAATAGAATTTATATTTGTCATCCTGATTTCCAGACCTTTTTTAGAATATCTATGTCTGTCTGTGTCTGTCTCTGTGTCTGTCTCTGTGTCTGTCTCTGTGTCTGTCTCTGTGTCTGTCTCTGTGTCTGTCTGTCTCTCTCTCTGTGTCTCTCTCTGTGTCTCTTTCTGTCTCTCTCTGTCTCTCTCTTTCTGTCTCTCTCTTTCTGTCTCTCTGCCACTCTCTCTGCCACTCTCTCTCTCTGTCTTTGTATCTCTGTCTCTCTCTCTGTATCTCGCTGTCTCTCTGTGTATCTCTCTGTCTCTGTCTCTCTGTCTCTCTCTCTGTATCTTGCTGTCTCTCTGTGTATCTCTCTCTCTGTCTCTCTCTCTCTCTCTCTCTCTCTGTGTCTCTCTCTCTGTCTCTCTCTCTATGTCTCTCTCTCTGTGTCTCTCTCTCCCTCTGTGTCTCTCTCTGTCTGTGTCTCTCTCTGTCTGTGTGTCTCTCTCTCTCTCTCTGTCTCTGTGTATCTCTCTCTCTCTGTCTCTCTGTCTGTGTCTCTCTCTCTGTGTCTCTCTCTCTGTGTCTCTCTCTCTGTCTCTCTCTCTCTGTGTCTTTGTCTCTGTCTCTCTGTCTTTGTCTCTCTCACTCTGTCTCTGTCTCTCTCTCTGTCTTTGTCTCTCTCTCTGTCTTTGTCTCTCCCTGTCTCTGTCTCTCTTTCTCTGTCTCTCCCCCTTTCTCTCTCTCTCTGTCTCTCTCTCTCTCTGTGTCTCTCTCTTTGTCTCTCTCTCTGTCTTTCTCTGTCTCTCTCTCTCTGTCTCTCTCTTGTCTCTGTCTCTCTCTCTCTGTCTCTGTCTCTCTGTGTCTCTCTCTCTGTGTCTCTCTCTCT